>NC_079172.1:40013203-40170770 GCF_947568905.1 Ostrea edulis
TACCTGGACAATGGTGAGTGTTACAAGACGCACTGCTTGTTGATGAACCGGCACAATTGTTCCCTCCGTGGGCGGGGGCAGGGTTGTTACAGGAACGACTTCTGGTTTTTGTGCCGCTTCCACAAGACCTTGTACAGGATCCATAACCGCCCCAACTACCCCATTTACCATGAACTGCAACAAATATCTTTAGAGTGGGAGAATACCATAAGCTATTCTGATCTTGCAATACGAGTTAAGGTTGATCGATCCTCATGTGATGTCATAGGTTTATTAAATTAAACTTTGTGTATGATAGAAATATCTTTCAGAGGAATTTTATTCACTGCATGAAATAAGAAATCTGGTAAACTATTGATACTGAAAAAAATTATATTTTTCATTGATCATAATCAATCATTTATGATAAAAGAAATGTTGTCGAGGGCAATAACTCCCATGCTGGTATTTCGTCTACTGCATGTCTATTATACATCTAGTATGATATCTTATGAGACTGATCACTGTTCGTTATCTTCACCTTTCATACAACGATTTCCAAAATATCCACAATTAATTCATGCATATTTATAAATTAGCAGATTTATTTGTACAGGGTTGACATTCAAAATTTGTCATTTTAACAAGTTTTTATCTAATTTTATTATTCTGTATGACGAAAATGTGTGATTTTCTTATGTCAACATATCCTTTTGTGTATGTCTGACATCTTTACAAAAGTGGCAATATACACAGTTTCTTTGGTTATTAATCAAATTTAACTACATTGAGTGGAAATTGATAAAGTTCTTCCACTTTCAACCATTGATATTGATAAGTCACACGAGGATGGAACTACCATAAATTCTACTTCTCGTTTAAAGGTTTTTTTCAGATTGATATGTTTTGAGGTGTTTGATATATTTCCAGAGATTTACTAACGGTATTTTTTCAACTATTCAATTATGTACCAAATAACACCTATCGGTATAACTAATATAATCTCCAAGATCTGAAGACAAATTCTGCAAAATAAACAAGGGGGTATTATTTAAGAGCATACCTACAATGAGCATTTCATATAAACCGCCATTGTGTCGGATACACGGTCATGGGAACGTTGATTGCCGAACATAATCGGGTTGCTGAGACAGAGGTCATATACAAAGACGGAAACTGACGTGAGTAACTACACGTGCCGTTTGTTTTAAAATATTACATCGTTTCATGAATGACAAGAAGTACTTATAAGTGTAAGGAAATAATAATTAAGCAAATGTGCCTCTCAAACGAAATTTTGATGGTGAATTTTCTATAAAATTGGCATGTTAAAATTGTTAACAAATCTGACACGTGCTATGTGCCTCTCTTTCGTGTTTTCTTTCTTTTCGAATTGGTGACCTCCGAGGTCAATGCAAATCGGAGATAATGAGCAGGAATTACTGACAGGATGACAATGGTTCATGAATCGACATTTTCTGCTGATTTAGCGGATTTATTGCTATAGATACACTCCGATTTGATTAAGCTATATATTCAATCACAAACATGTTAAATATTTATTCTTTTATTTTTTAATTTATTTGCCGTCAGTTAGTTTGTATTGCTTAACTTCCAAACTCTCAATTTTGTATTCATTTTGGGATTTGTGAGATTGATATCTTCGGCTTATTTCATGATGTTGAAAATACTACCAACCTTGAGTTATTTTACTGAATCATGAATGAGTGTTACAGCTCCTTGAACTGGTGTGGGACCCAGCACAATTCGATACATATAATAACATATAATTATATGATATATACATGTACATCATACATTTAATTATGCCCATTAATATTTGACTTGATATTTTACATGCAATGTATTTACATAGCATACATGTATATATGATATACAAACGGTTTACCTGGACAACTGTGTGTATTGCAGGACTGTGATTGGGTGGAAGATCCAGGGCACTGGTCACCTCCCCACTGAGGGGAAGGGTTTGTACATGTCCTTGACCTTGTTCGTGTCCCTCCTCCACAGCTTCTAGAACAAGACCCGTATGATCCATAGGATGACCATCCGCCATTAATGGGGGGCGCTAAAACAACGTGTTAATATAATTCCAACTGCGTTCTTTGAATCGTCGGCTTATAAAAATGCTTTATTGAGCTGATCATTTGTTTCATACATTACTAACTGTACTTACTGTACAAATGCTTTATTGAGCTGATCATTCGTTTCATACATTACTTACTGTACTTTTTGCACATAAACTGTAACGCTCCACTGCATTTGCCGTCATTCCATTTACCACTGCTTTCATACATCATAGCACAATCTTCGTCCCCAGAGTTATTGGGCTCACCTGTGCGGAAATAGATACATATGCCAGATCGGTTTCATATGCTTTCGATGTGTAAAAACACTTGTTTGAAAACACTCATAAGGGTAACTTGCTTCATTGGCAGTTAATGAATATATCAGTATTTGTGAAACAAGTCTAGATTGCACGCGTGCTTAACGAGTTACTATCAATACTGGACATGCATGGTGTTGATGCTTGGGCTTATAACCTGAATTCCAGTTGGTATATCTCCACGAGAAGACACCACCGGACCACGCCCACGAATTCTCCTTGGGGCCGTCAAATCCACCCATCCATATACTCTCTCTGCCCATCAAACCTGTCAAAAGAAGGGGTCAAGTTATAAAACATTAGCTATTTTTTAGGGTTAAGGTTGTGAGAAATTTTCTCTTGGTTTACGGTTTACTTTTTTTTTTTTTTTTTTTACAACGTTTGATAAAATAAAATTGGCATCGACGTAAGCGGTAAAAGCGAAAGAAATAATCTGTGGAGATTGACAGGACGAGTAGAGGGGATCCTATTATAGGTATCGCACCGATAATTGTTCAATCAAAATTAACTTAGTTTCACTTTTCCTTTATCGTTTTCTCTTGATATGTGTTGTCGCCGTCAGATTAGGACATTTTGTGTAGTTTGTAGAAATAATCCATTGTTTATAAAAGTGATGTAGAGAATATTTCCTGAGGTGCACTCGGGATGTTCACATATATATATGACAAACACGTGGATTTGAGGGTGGTCTTGTTTGCGGGTGAAAAAAGAGATATTGCCGAGTAAGGTGGTATCTTTTTCGGCGGAAAACGAGACACGTAACATAGGGCACTTCCAACTGAGACATTTCTAATCTATGCAACGAACCGATTTTTCTAGAATGATTTTTATTGTTATATTATAGTGAAAATAATCACCTATGTGATACCCTAAAATGCTATGTTGATCTTCAAATTTCGGAAAAATACAATGAAAAAAACTGTTATTGAAATAAATTTACCATGGACGAATGCATTTTCTGAGGAGTCCTCGATATTCACCAGGTTAGCCGAGTTGGCTTGACAGGTCTTCAAAGCATTGGACCACGTGACCTTTGACGTGAACAGCTTATAACATTTACCGCTCCTGAAACTCCAGGTTGAATCGCAGGCAGACAGCGCAGCTGTTAGTAAAATTGGAAAAAATACATGGCTATAAGTAAGCGAAATAACGAATCATTAGAATACCATTAATGAAAATATTTAATTAAAGGAATATAGCAGCAAACTGATTTCTGTCATTTTTTCTCCTATTTTTTTCCCCCCTCCTATCCCTTATATGAAGAATTCCTGCATGATTTCCAAAATATGTTTACATCTTATATTATATGACCTATGACACGTTTCTCAATCATGTATATCTTTATAATTGATTAAGGCGTCTTACTAGTTTGTTCACAGATGTAGGCCATGCTGCGACTGCAAGAATAGTCGTTCCATCTCCCGCTTGTTAACAAGCTGGCACAGTCTTCTCCTCCAGCATTATTTGGCTCGCCTGCACACAAGCATTGTTTTATTAATCTCCTTCAACAAAGGATTACTTAAAAGGTCGCATACATTCTGCTGCTGCTACTACTACTACTACTACTACTACTTTTAACAATACCACTACTATTACTACTACACATGAACTATTACCACCACCACCACTACTACTACTACTACTACTAGTGGAGTTTTACGAAGAGGCTTACTTTTACAATCGACGGCTGACTTTTACAATTTTAAGGGATCAACTCCAACTACAGAATTGGACCAAAATGAATGTAAAGACTGCTTCAGTAAAAACACCAAAACCGACAATTATGCTTATTACAAGAGTATTTTAAACTCTTTAGCAACTCTTACTCTTTCTACATTTGTTCGAAACTTTCACAATGCACTACTCGTTTTGATATTTCATTAAGCTAATTTTATCGATATTCAAATGTACATGTAATTTATTAACTGCGAATGACGAGTTGCGAAATGCATGAAGGGACCCAGAAAATTGCCATAAAAAGATGTAAGCAGACGACCTCAAGTTATCCTGACATTTCTAAATAATGTGTCATCAGGCCTGAAAGCTTAAATTTTCTCTATACCTCACATCTTATGATTCTGGCTCCCCAAGGAAAAAAGCATCCCCTACACATCCACAAACATACTTTTGAAATGCAGCTCTATACTAGATCAAAAAGTCGAGGGGTAGGCTTGTCGAGATATATTTTTTCATAGCCTCTCCCTCTCATTTTGAAAAAAAAACGTCCTTGTTTCCCTCTCTTTCGTGTTGAATATCTAGGTTTAAATGTAAAAACAGCCAATAAGTGATGTGTAATTGTATACATGTATATCAATATACACAGTAGAATCAACAATGTTTGTGGAAATTGGCCCCCATTAAAATCGATTACTCCTAGTATACTAGTATAATCTATACATTATCGATATAAACATTTGACAAGTGCTTGTTCTTTAGAAATGTTGTACCCCGCGGATATCCGGATTAGAATAGGTCCTCTGCAATACCCCTTGCTTGTTGTATGAGGCGACTAAATATGTCGATCCTTCGGATAAGACTGGAAAACCCGAGGTCCCGTGTCACAACAGTTGTGGCATGATAAAGATTCATCCCTGCTCAAAGGCCGTAAGCGCCGAGCATATGCGTACATTTTGCAGCCCTTCACCGGCAATAGTGACGTCTCCACATGATTGATCGGTTGCTTTTACGTCCCTTCCTGGATTTTTTACTCATATTGATAGGGCACTATCTGTAGGTGAAGTATCTCAAATGTAGACCCGGCCTATGTTTAGCGCTCAGCGCAGTAGTAGTGAGGGTTCTGTATCGTGCCAACGCATGCCGCTGCACGGGACCTCCGTTTTTAAGGCCATACCTGAAGGACCCGTAATTCTCACTTCTAAATGCGGAGAGTTTCTTTGAGCTGAGTGAAAAATTATTGAGTGGGACGTTAAACAATATTTGTCACATATTTACAGTGATTTTCTTCTGTTGTTCAGGTATTGTATCTGGTTATCATCAACAGTTGTTTTTTTTTTTATCGCATATGTGATAAAACGAGCTCCTCCCACCTTGATATCGCATGGGCGGTACTAACATAAGAATTACACATTAGAAACAAGACAGGGATAATTCAGTTTTTCGTGAAGTTACTTTTGCTGTTTCACGGGTAAAGCGTGCGCCGATCGATGGCTGCTGGGGCGTTGAAACAGACGAGAAGTGTTATGTAACAAATACATGTATACACATACCGTTCTTGCAGTCTGTAATGTTAAATCGTTCTCTCTCTCCTCTCTCTATCTCTCTGTTCTCTCCCTCTCTCTCATTTTATAAAGAGTTTGATAATGCAATAACCATTACATAAAACAACTGAATGCGCTAAAGTCTTTGAATTTTGCATTTCATATTTGGAGTTGGCCCTTTTAAACTGTAAAAGTTAGCCGTCGATTGTAAAAGTAAGCCTCTTCGTAAAACTCCACTGCTACTACGAATGCTATTGCTATTACTACTACTACTACTACGTATTTCCACTCGATAAAACATGGTTTCACAGCAACAACCATTCGAGAGTATCATCTTGTGGTAATTTGATGTTTATCAAAAACGCTTCTGTTTTTCAATTTTTAAAAAGAAACCTGAAGTTCCAAAACTGTGGTTGAAGAAAGTTTGTTATATCACAAGCTGGCTGGGAATAAATCGGGTGTACCTGAGTTCCACTTAGTGTATCTCCAAGACTGAATACTGCCGTACCAGAGCCACTGATTCTCTGTAGAGGAGTCAGAACCACTGATCCAGAATTCATTATTCCTTGCAAGTTCTGTGGGGAAAACAAAATTTCAAATTATACAAAATACACCAATCGCGGTTACCATCAACTGAACATGGCTAAAGCAGAAAATATTACATGCATACACTGGTGAACCTTTTCATACTTTCATATTCATTCACTGCTTAACTTTTTCATACTTAAGGCAAAGTTTCTCCACAGCACCTTGTTACTGCAAATTTGATTTGTACTTCAATAGATTATTCCTGATAGTACTTAAGTTCCAAAGATATCCTATTGGTATGCAAAGAGTTTTCACATTTTGTAAGCTTGGTCTAAACACTTTACATCCAGTTTCAAAATAAATGGGTTTCATCTAAGGAGATTCATGGGCGAAGACGTAAAGGGGCAAAGTTGCGGGTGCGATAGAGTGAAAACGCAAAACAGTGAAACTTCTTCCAGCTTTCGCCCCTTTGTTTTCGCAACTTTGCTCCTTTGTTATCAGAAGAGTTTGGTACAACAAATGTATGTATGCATGAAACCAATCAAAATTGTATGACGGATCCAACATGGATGGCTTTGTTTTTACTGGAACAGTCCTTACTTACATGTATATGATCTTGCTACTATAACTGTACATACTTTTATTGTATCCTTATACGGATTTGCAGATATAAATTTCTCCTCTTCATTAGATATTTTACTTAGATTGACGCTATTCCAGGTTGCTACTATTTACACGTTAACCATTAATCATGTGCACATAGCAAATACATTGAATTATTCAAACAAAGAAATTTTCTTACTGCAAACTTTGTTCCATCTTACAATTGCTTTGCAGATGTAGTGATAATCTTACTGCAGTGTTAGTGTGGTCCAGATATAATTTCCTAGTAGTCAATTCATCAATTTTTAGCATGCGTATATCGGAACTTCCTCGCAGGAGGAAAAAAAGAGCAAATGCAGGAAGTTTGAGAATATGGTAGAGGGAAGACAAAGGACAGAGGTCAGCTTCGCTCGATTGTCTTCACACTTTGTTCCTTCGCCCTTTCTCGCAACATCACACGTTCGCTTCTTCACCCCGCAACTTTCATCTTTTCGCATTAAATGCAAAGTAGCAAAATTGTAGGTCAAAACAAGTAAAATACGACTGGCATAAAAAGCGCGGATATAAAACGACCACAAAATATGAATGAACTCCCTTACGGTGAACGAAGTTTTGCTCTCCATCCGAGCCGACGTCCACCAGGCTGCTTCCCACGGTCTGACACGCTTTCAGTGCGTCCATCCACGGACGTTTGGTGGTGTACAGGCGATAACAGTTCTCCCCATATTTGGTCCATCCCGAGGTACACGTCACTGCGGAAACTCGGTGTTCTGAATTAAACAAGAAAAAAGTGAACGACGTCACAAGGCGGAACAACCGTTTTTTTTTATTCATAACAGTGTATCAGGGTGGACATTTTAAAAAGGATGACCTAAACCTTATACACTGTAATTTGACACGTTCCTTGGTATGTTCGGTGATGCCAAACTCGGTAACAGCTCCTCCCTCTTTACTTTTATAGGGTTACATGTAGTTTACCACATAAGCACAATGCGAAATTCAACCATGTTGGTTACTATAACAGAGAAATTCAATTATTCGTGACCAACTTATTTGATTGTATGCTCGTGAATTGATCTCAATGTATCCTTACAACAGCAACAAAATTTGGGCGTGTCAAATTTGTAGCACACTTGAATATTACACTGTGCTAATTTCCTCTTTGAAAATAATTCATTGGGGATTATCATAAATGTTCAAGAGAATCGCCACCATGCTATGACATGCGTAAATAGAAATTTGTGAAGATGTTTATTATTTTATTGTACAATTTTCATCACCATATAGATTTTTCTGTTGTCTTTTATATCAAATATCTAAATACTCCTATCAACCAGTAATTTGAATTATTCCCATTTTCGGGGTCAGCCAAAGGTCAGTCAGTGAATAACCAAGTTTTCATTCTTTACCAAATGTAAAAAAAAATTACAACTGTGAATATTAAGATATACAAGTTTACGGGTGCTCCACACTGGGGCATTATTGTAGTTGAGTGCAGTTGCTGAAAACAAAAGAAATGTCCAGGCTATAGTTAAGAAATTTACAAAGGCTAACGTAGGGGAGAAGATTTTTTTTACCGCAAGATGATGGACAAGGGAGGTAACTTGTGGTAAGGGGTTAATACGTGTATTTCATTGTTAGAGGCTACGTCGGAGGCGCATATTGTAGGGGGAGGGCGTGGATTGAAGGTTCGAGCCCACCACCCCTGAACTTGGTAGAAGGTAGAAGATAAATACATTTCCCCATTTTCATACACATTCAGTTGTAAGAAAATTAACGTTAGTCCGTAGTTTTGATAATTACATGGTGGAATTTCCTGGGAAATTGTTCGAGACCTGCTAATCATCAAATAAATGTAGTCAGGCTGGCTTGCTCTAACTGTTACACCGCCAGCACATTATTTCATCAATTACATTCATCAACAAATAGGTGAACTCGGAATAACAGACACCACAGAGTATTCTGTAACTGCTTCTTACTTAGACATTTCATTGAACATAGATATTAACGGCAAACTAGCATCTCAACTGTGTAACAAACGGAAAAAATGTCACACAACATTTGACCCAATGACATATTTGCAAACTAGATCGTTACAGCGACCATAGAATTTGCGAAATGCTGACTTCAAACGATACTATTGAAACCCCTATAACATCAACTTGTTTGTCAGTAGCCTGCCTCAATGTGAAAACTGATCATACGCAAAACACTCTCATGTATATCGAATCAGTTAAGAGACATAAACACTATATGCAGGTGATAATGGAACATTGCTACATAAATATGGGAAGTTGACGATGGAGAAGATGAAGTCATCCCGTTTCTCATAAAGTTGAGTTGTTAGTTTGCCATTAACTTCAACATGATAACATAAAATATCTGAGTACGAAGCAGATGTGGAGGACTCAGTGGTGTCTTTGTTTGATTTCGAGCTCACATTGATCAATGGAATCGATAAATGAATGAAAATGATTATTGATAATAGCTAAAACGTTCATACATCTATATGTCGAGTTGAGGGCCATAGTAAAGGATATGTTTTTACTGATTTTCTATATGAATAAATCGTGTGTAAGTTTTACGTGCAAAAGGTCAATTGCAACACACTGTAAATCAAAAACAAGTAATATGACCTAAGATTTTCTTTTTGATTTCACAGTCCTATTTCAATGCAGAAAACAATAGTATTCTTCCCAGAAAATTGACAAAGCTACAAATCTTATGTGCGAACGAAATATCACCCGTTACTCACCGGTCACTATGAGTGAGACTATCAACACTGCTGCACACCGTACCATGTGGAAAACCTATCAAAACGTGAAATATACAATTTATAAAACTTTCTTTGATATATTATATTATTATCGGTGATTCTAAATAGAATATTTTGAAAACAAATGAAGAAATATTTAGTCTTTGCATTTAGCTACAATGTCTGAAAAAATGGTGTTAGGAATATGAAATAAACACAGACTTAAATTTAGAAAAAGAATGACGCCCGATATTGATAACATTTATTGATACAGATCTGTTATTATAATACACGTAACTTACGCTATTGATCACATTGTTACAGATCTGTTATTATAATACACGTAACTTACGCTATTGATCACATTGTTACAGATCTGTTATTATAATACACGTAACTTACGCTATTCGTCCCCTGTAATCCCATCATATTGGAGAGGTAGGTTGGAACACTCAATGGTTGATTCGGCTTTTATCAAAAAGAGAAAGGTCACATGTTTATAACAAAGCAATCTGACATCTTTTCTTCATGTGTAGTAATTAGCACTTTGCATGAGAGACCTGTGGGAAGGGGGAAGGGGGCGAATATCCCCTCTCACATTTAGGACTAAATCCACATGTAAGACAATAACACCTTTACTTCCAAGCCAGGTTTTTGTTTTCTTATCGTTAAATTGCTTCTTATGGATAACATTCTGGGTTTTTTTTTTAATCCTTGAACTTTGTCATGAAATATGATGGATACGCTCAATTTTCCTGAAGTGATCCGGATTCCGTGTTGTTGTTGTTTTTTTTTTGTTTTTTTTTTTGTTTGTTTTTTTTAAATCCTATACCGAAGTCCAAATCTGGATTTAGTATCGTTAAGATTAAACACAGTATCGTTGTACGATTCAAATAAATTGCAGTTATTCAGAAGAATAATCGAAGTATACCGTAATTTTTATTTTTTGGGAGGGGGATCTAGGACAGATGAAATTATTTACATATATACTGTAAACGTATTATATTTGGCGAGTACGATATTTGGCGGAAATCGTTTTTTCAACAAGTTAGCGTAGATTTGATTTAGCGCATTCCTGAATTACTTTTAAACATCTAGATTTACGGATGGCATTTAGCGATGTACTTGGTTTAGCGGAAGATGCGTTCCGCCAAAGGCGCTAAATAGAATACACAGCCAAATGTAATACATTTACAGTATATCCGTTATCACACATTTTGTTTTTTCCTTGGAGGAAGTATCTATGATAAATGAAAAAATTCACATGCTATATCCGTTTTCACATATATTTTGAGGGGGGGGGGGGGGGGGGGGGGGCGTGTTATCTATGAGAAACATCCACACACAATTTATTTATCCGTTCTAACATTCACTGTACACTTTTCAGTCCGGGTCCGTTCCTTCAGATATTGAGCATTGCTATATTAATATACATATCAATATTAGATAGGACACTAATTATTTTTGTATTTTCACATGTTAGAAACAGGCTTTTTAATATCCGTGGCTTTTCATGCACAAACGTCACAGAGTAACAATACTACACAGTGTTCCAATCCAATCGCTAGAATTCTAGTCCTATAACATTAGATCTACTCATGTAAATGAAAAAAAGCGCTCTCTTTCACTTGTCCCCCTAATCGGTTTTAATTTCCCCCGATTATCAATTCTATTTTGAGGTTTTCGGCACATTGCATATTTTTTTTTTTAATTTGTGTTTCACATTCCTTAGAACACGATACAAATATGAGTTAAAATCATGTTACTATATACAATGTTATAATTTAAAAAAAAACAAAAACAATGTCGAAATATGTAAATTGTTTTTCATTTTAAAAATATTTCCATTGAATAATTTGAGAAGGAGGTAGGTTGTAAATTTTACATTGATAAATACGTTATTGCCGTTTTGGTAAAAACAACACAAATGCACCGATAGTTCCATGTTTTCCTATTACACAATATCAAGGATGGGATAAAACAAATCACGATACGATACGTCAAACAGTACATCCCCCGTTATAAGTCCTCATCATACCGTTTCATCCGACAAGGTTCCCCCACAGACTTCACAATCTCCAATCTTTGATCTCGAATAAACAAAAATCAATCCTTTATACCTCACAACTACTTTGAACCGGTGTCGTCATTAGCTAGACTTGAATAGACCAATCAGCGCACATTTATGCCAGGCCAGTTCATACAGTGTACATGTATAGTACTAATATACCATTTAACATGTTAAGAAGAACTGCTTTTAATTGTAGCTCAGTCTTTTGTAATTTTGTTGGTTTATCGAGATCATCATAATCCCACTATAAGACTTGGTAATTTGTTCGCATGTTTCTGATATCTGTAACAACACAATACAAAGAGAAAGATGGTAAGGAACTTCTTTTTTATATATATTTAGAGAGAAAGAAAGAGAAAGATAAGTTTATTATATGACTTCATTAGACACTTAATGTTGTATTTGATGATTGCAGAAAATTTGACGACGCCATGGTACTCGATGTAATATATTCATCCGAGTTTCATAAGTTTTCTCTTGATTCAAATTCTGTTCTTGTTTGTGTTTTCAGTCATGCCGGGGCGCTTTAGGTGAATCGTCGCAAATCTAGACCAACAGATGGCGCTCAAGGGCTTGGTGCGGTGGTACCTTATTGTGCGAACGTCCTACTGCGACTCTGCATGGACGGCTATCCCAGGAAGAATGCACGCTCCTACTCTTCTAGCGATACATCAATTCAGCATCATTACTCTAAATATATATCTTTTAATGTAAACAAAAATAGATATTTTAAGGACATCAGACAGTGTAGACACCATGCATCACTTGATAAGCACATCATATCACTCAAAACGAGGAACGACATACATGTACATGAATGCAACACCAAAATACGGACAGGGATTGAAAAGGCATTATAGTTTAAAGACATACGAGGGGACAACACGAAAATTCTGTGCACATTGTGGAGATGTATTTGGCCAGATGAAAGGAATGGGTGGAAATTTTACTTGATGTGTACTACACATGGAGTTCAATCTGGGAGGTTTTCGGTTAGCTTTATTTGTGTAATGTATGCATTACGCGTCTTACTTCACGCGGGATCAAAAAGAAAACAATATGGCATTGGTATATTATATGAAGGACTAACCAGGCTAAATTCATTATCCTCGATAATGTTTAGAACTTTTATTTCGCGGGAACGAAATTAATTTTGTGGGAACATTTTAATTCGTGGGAACGAATTTGTAAAAACAAATCCTTTCCACCTGTCGTACACCAATCACAGGATGCATTGCTTGTAATACAGAATTAAATTTCTTGCTAGCAAAGTGACAAGGATGAGCTACTCATTAAAATATTTTTTTTTTATTCATGGACTCGATTATATTAAATGAAATAAAAGTTTAAAATTGCAAAATAAATTTCATGAAGAAAGAGAAAGATTAAAAATATGAACATTACTATGGCAATTGAGTAAACCGTGTCTCGCCAACTAAATGCAGGCACCCCTCTCAAACATCAAAATGATTAGTGCAAGGTGAAGATAACGAACTGTGATCAATCTCATAACTCCTACAAGCAATACAAAATAGATAGTTGGGCAAATCAGTAAATCTTTATAAATAAATCTTTTTATGAGACATACTAAAGGATTTTGTTTTAATCCGTACGACCTAAATAACACCACCCCATATCGATTCACATTAGATGACGGTAACTGAAGACTTATACTATTAAAAAGTATGTGAATGGTAATTCTTATTTACAGATTTAAAATCGGAGAAAGTGCAACAATTAATCGGTCGTATTATTAAACACATGGTCAGTAAAAATAGCAACTTGTAATTATGTAAAAATATTCTATATTTAAATCATTACAGAGTTTGCCAAAAAGTATCTAGTTCTCATTTCATATTGATAAATTAACTTTCGAAAACCTTGACAAAAAAGATAGATGTATTCAACACAGATGGTATGGCGTTAAGGGACTATTTTATGCTAGGTGATAATATTGTAGGATTTTGATATGGTCACAACGAAGCAGCAAAATTAAAATTCAACAGGATTAATTAAATCTCGTTGTGTGCATACGAATACTGCAGTTAAAATGTCCAAGAACTGTTGATAAATTGCAATATTTGCACAGTATAATACAAATATTTTATGCTTGTAATATATATTTATATATATATATATATATATATATATATATATATATATATATATATATATATATAAACAGAATTATTGCATTATACAGACTTTCAAAAGTGAGCGAAACTATTCTTTTTCAGTACTCAAAGTTACACATTCTTTCGCTTAACAAGCTTATTGATATTAAAATACTTGTATATCCTTCCATTCAAAGCTGAAAGTTACAAATTACTTTTAGAACATATATGCACACACACACACACACACACACACACACACACACACACACACACACACACAAACAACCCAATACTCACTTTCATTCCAATTAGAATAGATATATCCCAATGTCTCGAAATAAAAGAAATCACATAGTCACCCATATCTGATTCATATTTGAATATTTTATTGAACATATATTAAGGGCAAACTACATGTAACAACTCAACTTTATGACAGAAGGGATGACTTCAGCTTCGCTACCCTCTAATTCCCACAAATATGTGTAACAATATTCCATTAACATCCGCAAGTGATGTTTATGTCTCTCAACTGATTCTATATGCATGAGCATGGCCTGCGTATGAGCAATTTTTAACCGAGGCGGGTTACTGATATATAAGATGATATTACAAGGGGTTCAACAGTCCTGTTCGAAGTCAATATTTCGCAGAATCTATTATCGTTGAAATTATCTAATCAACAAACACAGCCTGTCTGTATCAACAAACACAGCCTGTCTGTATCAATAAACACAGCCTGTCTGTATCAACAAACACAGCCTGTCTGTGTCAATAAACACAGCCTGTGTGTATCAACAAACACAGCCTGTCTGTATCAACAAACACAGCCTGTCTGTATCAACAAACACAGCCTGTCTGTATCAATAAACACAGCCTGTGTGTATCAACAAACACAGCCTGTCTGTATCAACAAACACAGCCTGTCTGTATCAACAAATACAGCCTGTCTGTATCAACAAACACAACCTGTCTGTATCAACAAACACAGCCTGTCTGTGGGTCGTATGTTATACGTCTGTTATACTGATTTTTATGACGTTCTTCACATACTAATTTCGACTGCGATCGAGTTACACCGTTTAATTGATCAAGATATAGGGCTCACAGCGGATATGATCGGTCCACAGGGGATGCTTACTCCTCCTATGCACCTGATCCCACTTCTGGTGAGTCCAGGGGTCGGTGTTTGTTTGCCCTAATCGTAATTGTGTATCTTTTAGGAATTATGAGATCCTTTTTCGTTGTCTTCACTTTTTTCATGATACAGTTTTATGTAAAGAAGTTTTGTTAATTGCAACATGTGCATAAAATTAAGATGTTTTGTAATTTCAAAGGTCGAAGTCTGACCGTTTTCGGCATTACCACTTAGATGCTTCATACATGTATCTGTTTCCATAACCACCAAATAAATAAATTAATCTTTATATTTTGTTTTGTGAGATTTTTCATATCCTATTCACAAATTTTTCACGCACATAGAGACATCACCAGCTCACGGGAAAGGCTTAACTGCTACGCCATGCATAGGCCAAAATTTGTGGTACTTTATCTTGCCAAAAATACCATGATGCGGGGGCTCAGTATCTAAGGTCAAAGATCCAGGATTTTGATTTCTAACTTTATGAATGTTGCTTGACAGAACTTATGAGAACACGTTCTAATATCATATTGAATATGACAGGAAGTTTAAATGACGACATCTTACATAATCTTAGTGCACCAGAATTATTCATTCGGTAACTAAAAACGCTAAAATAACTGATGTCTCATTTGAGTGAAGGTTACATAGTTGTTTGTCTATTGAGAAGTGCAATGATAACCGAACTTGTAGAGCGATGTAAATATTTCACTATTTAGGTAGATAATACATCATCATCAAACATGTCAATAATCATTTTATAGCATTTTTACCAATTAACATGGGATGTTTCCTCCTCCTGGGCTCTGAATCCTACCCCTGGTGTCTCTAGGGGTAAATGTTTGCTCTACTCTTAATTTCTTATACTTTATAGTAATTACCGGTATGAGATTGATCAATTTTCGTAATCTTCACTTTTTCATTATTTGATTTGATAACATTGAAAACGGTTAATAGAGCAGCTCCATGTGGATCTGGGTTAGAATAGGTCCTCGGTACCCCTTGCTTGTCGTAAGAGGTGATTAAATGGAGCGGTCCTTCGGATGAGACCGTAAACACCGATGTCCGGTGTCACAGCAGGTGTGGCACGATAAAGATCCTTCCCTGATCAATGGCCGTAAGCGCCGAGAATATGCCTATAAATTTTGCGGCCCTTCACCGGCAATGGTAACGTCTCCATATGAGAGGGACGTTAAACAATATGCAATCAATTAATTAACCATACCTGGTCGACCAATTAACAAATCTAGAAACAAATCACGGCGAGTGTGACCGGTCGACAGGGGATGCTTACTCCTCCTAGGCACATGATCCCACCTCTGGTACGTCCAGGGGTCCGTGTTTGCCCAACTCTCTATTTTGTATTGCGTATAGGAGTTATGGAATTGATTACTATTCGTTGTCGTCACCTTTTATGAAAGCAACATATGGATGAAAAAGATAAACAATAGAATTAGATAGTTTGTGTATTTATTTTTCACTGATGAGTTTCCTGTGAAAATCCATTGTAAACTATTATAGAAATGAGTTGGCACATTTTTGTATAAACGCAACCAAACTTTAAAAGTTCGAGTAAAACATTTTGAGTACTAGAGTTCTAAAACTTTGATAGGATTATGATAAATACTAGACCGATGGTTTAATCCACCCTAGGGTATATTTAGGTTAATTCTGCTTTTAACATACAATGTGCAAGAATGAGTTTTATTCTCGGCCGCCGGGTAACGGTCGGTTATATGGTATGCAAGTTGCGGTTGTGCGGGATTAATATGTTATCATATGTATATCAAAAACAATAGAAACATATCTTTAATCATAAACGTTTAGTATTAATGATTCGTGAAAATTTATTTTGTTTGTTTTAGACAATGAAAACAAGGTTTAAAACATTGCTTCATCCAATCTGATCATGTAAATGGAGTCGTTTTAATGTTCGTCTGGGATTACGTCGTACCTAAGGTGTTCGGCATCATCCAAAACAAGGATGAATTCAAATAAATCCTTATATACTAAAAGCAAAAACCTGTTTGATTTGATGAGACATAGAATAGTACAAGGTAGCGCTTTCAGCAAACATGCAGAAGTCGCGTTTTACATTACCCTCATATAGTATAGAAATGATAGCCCCGGGTGTATGGTGGGTTCACGACTGTGGAACAAAGTTTTCCATGTACAATTGAATATGTTAGGAAAAATCTTTAAAAATCCTCATCTTTGGAGCAACAGCGCCAAGATTAGTCGTATTGATATGTAATCATCCACAGTTAGTACAAATTCAAGTTTGTTCAAACCATGGCCCCTGAGAATACAATGCAGCTTCAATAGTTGATGGTAATATATGGGGAAATCGTCTTCTCAGAGCCAACCGGGTCATGATTAATCGTATCAATATGCAAGCATCATCAGGTAGCGCAGATTCCAATTTATTCATATCATAGCCCTGAGGGGTTACATGAGGCGATCTTCTAAATATCCCATTACTAAAGTTGCATTTGTACATGTAGGTGCAACTTTTGTTCCCATAGCCGTTTCTTTGATCTGTAGAAAGAATTCATTGGCAAAATGGAGGTGGTTGTTTTCAAGAATTAATTTAAGTCCTTCCCGTATAAATTCTTCAAACATCGTGCATTTAATATATTCGGATGTTTATCAATCCATTAGTTGACGGCTTCAAGTCCTAACGCATGTGAGATTGATTGAATATTGTTTAACGTCCCTCTCGAGAATATTTCACTCATATGGAGACGTCACCACTGCCGGTGAAGGGCTGCAAAATTTAGGTCTATGCTCGACGCTTATGGCCATTGAGCAGGGAGGGAGGGATCTTTATCGTGCCACACCTGCTGTGACACGGGACCTCGGTTTTTACGGTCTTATCCGAAGGACCGCACCATTTAGTCGCCTCTTATGACAAGCAAGGGCGTACTGAGGACATATTCTAACCCGGATCCCCACGGGACATGTTGGTATATAAACTGGTTACATCAAAACTGACGAGGATAGTATTGTGATTTTTTTATTTACTGAAAAGTAATACAGACAAGAAGTTCTTTAAAAACATATGCCCTCATAGACCCATCCTTTGAATAAAGATTACATGCATCTATTCTGTAGGAAAACCATTGATAAACATTAGACAATTATATTATTTACTGAATGGGCATGTAACATTGTACAAGGGCAAAATCTTGACATTCGACAGTATAACAGTAAACATTAATCTAAGTTCTGAAAAAAAATGTTGGGCCCAGAAAGTCAGATAAGCTATCCTCAGCTTATCTTATTTATTCTTTTGAAAAAAAGATCTAAAGTTTTCTGAGATATTTATTTTCAGCAGTATTTCAGGGGTATAACCAATATGCTTTGACCAAACTCATTAATCCGAAGGGGACGAATATGTTACCGCTATTTTGCAAGAAATTACAACACATAACAGCTACTTTTACCTTGATTTCAAGTGTGCATTTACCACTACATTTACAAATAAGAAGATTGGCAATAAAAATTGATTACTACAACACAAACAAAGCTGTCTGCGAGGAATAAGTGTAAGCAGACATGGTACAGAACTTGAGTTCTATTCAATATGCAATTCACTCACCATAAAGCCAAAGCAGTGTACAATTAAGTATCAGTTCTATTCAATATAATGTATTCAGCCTGTGGAGCCTATCTATATTATCATAAAGTCTGGTGAATGACATCAGCTTTCATTTTGAAGTTTGTTACAGATTACGCCCATGTCGATTTAATGATCATTGGTGGACTAAAAATCCTTAACTATCACATTTCCGCCATGGTGCTAACTTGTTAATATCTTCAACCTTTTGAGCCGGCTCATCGTTTTCAGGTCGGACTCCCCAAGTCCAAGGTTGCTCATTTTCGGAAGATGCTGTTTCACAGGGAGCTGTAACGTCTTTGTAAAGACCTAACTTGTTCTGAACAAGCTCAAAGAAACCAGATACAAAGCCTGAATCTTTCATACCTTTTGTTATGCCAGAACAAAAATATTTGAAGTTTAATGCAAGCCACAATGAGATAATGGTTGACTTAACAAGTGCACCTTCTGAAGTAATATAAGGCATTTCAGAGCTTTCAAGGAGAAAATCATTGTTACAATCATAAAAATATATTACAACTTTTTCTTTTGAAATACAAATGTTTGGAATCAAATGATGGGCATAATCTTGGTGTAATTTTCTTTGAAAAAATGAAAAAAACTATACACTGTGCTATCATTTGTTCCCTGCTTGTTTTTAATCTGCTGTCTTCACTGAAGAACGATCATGATCACCTGGAGAATCTGGTTCCTCCTCTGCAAACTTCACAACCGCATCATAACATCCACAAACCCATGCCAGACTGAAGGAGAACCTACAATACAAAATATAAAATAAAGTGCACCGCGCAGGCACATGATATGCACGTCAAATATTGTTCAATTATCACTAACAGATAAGAGTTCAACAGCTGGTATTTTTCTCATAAATAATCAAAAATTAAAATCCAAAAGAAATGCACAACAATTGATATGCAAAATACAAAGTTCGCATCTTGAAAACTGTTGGAGTTGTCTGGACAAATGAGGTACCCTACATGTACATGCAACATTTTGTGAAAAAAATGGCTAAGTTCAACAGCTAATATTTTTCTCATAAATATTTAAAAATTAAAATCCAATAATATGCACATCTCTAATATGTGTACAATTGATCTGCAAAACAAAAAACTTCCTATCTTGAAAACTTTAGGTGTATGATGTACCCTTTTGGCAACCACCTGTCACCCATCTGCTATTTTCGCCTTTCAATAACCAGATTTTTCCTACAGAAAACCCGGTTAGAAAAACAGTCATCCATAATTAGTGAAATAAGAATAAGATAAATAATCACTTTTAAAGTATATCTTGTTCACATTGTAACAATGTGACTTTAATTTGTGCGAAAAACCAGGTGAGCTTTAAGTTGGCAAAATCTCTGAGATATGACAGACCACGGGTCACTTATTCTATTTCAGATTTCTATTTTGTTATTGTACTAAATACTAAAAGAAACTATTTCACAAAAGTATAACATTCTAAAAAGGTTGTTAATATAAATTTAAAGGTTTTACTTCATAATCATTTATAATCTTTAAATAAAAGGAATTATCCAATTTAAATTACACAAGATTTGAAAAAAATAAACAATACGGACCGCAAGATTTCGAACAACTGCAAAACTCTGGGGGGTTTTTTGTAAAAAAGAACATACCAATGCTTGTATCCCCATACATTCCTGTCAGTTTTTCACCACACTGACAAGGACACCTGTACTGCTTTTCCCTACATCCACTATCAATGACATAAAATTCAGACACTGGCAGTTTGGAGAGTAAATGATGAACCAAAATAACTGTCCATTCTGATTCTGGAACACCAGAAGGCTCTTCATAAAAGACTTTTCTGTTACTAAAAAAGAAGAATGAGAATAATTTGATCATGATTATAATCATGATATATAATGATATCTATTAACAAGAGACCCATAGGTCACATCACTCACCTTAGCACTTTGGCTACAGAAAAGCAGATAAAGGTTCAGAATTGAAAAGTTTAAATGTATAAATGTAAGTGTTCCCAACCTAGTATTTCAATGTTTTGGGTTCTTTGTACTTTTATGTACACGTGCTTTTTTATTTTATTTTAATTAAAACAATAATGTCTGGTAAATTTTACAATTGTACGGTACATTTTGAATATTTACAGAATAAATGTTCGACAGATTTTGGACTAGTTTTGGGAACTCTGCCACAGTGACTAACTTTTTGGTTGACACACTTCAATGTCCCATGATAAGTGCTCGAAATTTACATATGTCCATCAGTCTGTGACTGGTTAAAAGTCTGGCGGACATTTTAGTCAGTCTGATGGGACTGGTCAATTTCCTAAAACAACATTTTGGAAAACATGCTTATGGAATCTTAAACACACATTTAGCATTCCTCTGTAGATATCAGATGAACCAGATTAGTAAATATAAATCTCACATAAGTGTTACAATATTGTTTGAGGCATATCAAGTTAAATTCCATTATTTTATTTTAATAACATGAACAAAATATGTTTCTTTATTTCTGAAAAACTCTGGTGGACTGATAATTTTTTCTGCAACTGGTGGATATTATAACCTATCAGTCCAGCTGGACTGGTGACATAAAAAGTTAGTTTCAAGCCCTGATGATCAGGTGCATCTACTGACAATTAAGCTTTGGTGATCATAGACTTCAAAGTTTCCAAGATATGCATCAAACTCAATTTGAAAATAAATACCTGCAAAATTCAAAAAGTAGGTCACAATGACTTACTTTTGATACATGACATGAGGTTCTAAGATGCATCAACTGACAAAATTTGATGATCCTCGTCCCTACAGTGGACAAAATATCAAAGTTTTAACAAAACATAATTTTAGGTCAAGTTTGAAGTGACCTTGAGACCACAGCCTTTGCCCCAGGGTAATGCCTTGAACAATATTTAATCTACAACATATCCTCAACCTTATGTATAAATCTGTGCTTCTTGACAAGTAGATGTTTTAGCAAACATTACTTTTGTATGTATTTTCTTGTAAAAATGAAAGCCTTCAGGTCAAGGATACCCTGTGACAAATTTGATAAAAATTGGTTGATGGTTCTTGAGTTATTGCCCTCTTTCTAAAAAGTTGACGTACACAAAACAAATGGCCATAGCAATACATGTAGCTCTTTTAGCCTTTAACAAGAAGAGCTAAAATTAAGTCTTTCTGACTGTTTGATTAGATATCCATACTTTTGCATTTATTAACAGCAAATTTTAAACCCTAAAGCATCTTATTTTCAAATAAAACAATTTTTACTTTCCACATGCCAAAAAAGAAATCATATAAAATAATTTAGAGTTAATATAAGTTTTTCAATGCTGAAACCTTCGTTTAAAATGAATGTCTTAAAGATCCATCAAATACAGTTTTAGTGTAGCATTTCGATAATTCATGAGCGAGTAAATTTTGATATATGGCCCCCTAGAATTGCAAGATTTAATAGCCAACATAGCTTGCAAAGATTTTAGCTTTAAGTTGGTTTATCATAGACCTGTCAAGATTTTGCAATTTTTCTGTCAATGACCTTGAGCATGTCACTATGACCTTTGGTTAAGGTCATGACACATCCTCAGGTCATAACAATCTTTATACTATATACACATGTACAAGTTTCCAATGAATCTCTGTTAAAAAATTATAGCCCTGACAAGAATTTAATATTTATCTGCCAGTGACTTTAAACTTGCCCAAATGACCTTGAGTCAAGGTCATGACACACCCTTAGTTCATAAAAAAAACTTTGTATCAAGTATGAGCTTCCAATGATTCTCAATTACAATGATGTAGCCTGACAAGAACTTAAGACTTTTTCTGCCAGTGACCTTGAACTTGCCAGAATGACCTTGAGTCAAGGTCAAGACACACCCTCAGGTCATAAGCAAATATTGTATCAAGTATGAGATTCCAAAAATTCTCCATTCTAAAACTATAGCCCAGACAAGATTGCATGGACAGATGGACAAACTGACAGATGGACAAGGTGATTCCTATACCCCTCCCCAAACTTCGTTTGTGGGAGTATAATTATAGTTTCAGACTAATAGTTGAAAATGTTCAAAAGCTAAACAATGACTGACGATAGATGACTGATGACTAGTAATAGCAGGGGTCGCCTGAGCCACTCATACATGTATCTCTAAAAATGGGGGCATGATTAAACTAAATTTGAATCTACGCTTACTAATGATGCTTTCATATTTTCATGACTTTAAAAGATTTTTAATGCATTTAATGTAATAATGTCATTTTTACATGTATTTCTATTTAAAAGTTGATCTTCTGTAGTGCCCCCCCCCCCTTACCCCCTGGTTTGATTTGATTTGAACAACTTAAATCTACACAGCCTAAGGATGCTTTTGTTTTAATTTGGCTAATCATGGCTTTCCTGTTCGTGAAAAAAGATTTTTGAAGATATTTCCTATATATTCCTATGTATAACTTTGATCATCTGCTGTGGCCCCATCCTAGCCCAGGAGGTCATGATTTGAACAAAATTACATTAACACTACCTGAGGATGCATTTGTATAAATATGACTAATCAAGGCTTTGCTGTTCCTGACAAGAATATTTTTTGAAGATGTTTCCTAAATGTTCCTATAATATGTATACGGTGTGACCGTTGGACCGAGTGAAGCATGTAATGGTCATTGGAGTGTCCCAAGTGGTAATCATAATTCCGTTAAGTACAGTAGATTATGATTCATTTAAAAATATATAATTTGAATGAAAATTTCCTTGCGCTAAACACCCAGTAACATCTCAATATTGAAAGGGTTTATATGGGGACAACAGTTTTACAGGATCCGCCTATTCATTGAACGCGGGAAATAAAACGAAAGGCGACGTAAACTGTGCATTGTGACGTCACATTTAGTCTCGACTGTTTTCTCTTTTTCAAAGCAAACAATAATAAACAACAATAAAACATTCCGTATGCAATGAAAAAGGCCGTTATAAAACTAAACAAAATTAACCAATAAATTCAAAATGGCAAAGAAGTAAACGTAATTTTATGGTATATTCTTATTCAAAGAAACTCATGAACTCGTTCATCTATTTAGTCGTATTACGGTTTTATATGTATTTATTTGCTAAAACCTGTTACAATGATAATGATACTATTCACTTTGAACAAACTGAGTGTTTAAATTACGAATTGCACGTCAGAGTCTTCTATTATTGGCATTCAAAATAAAACACGAATAACTGTTGAAACAGGTAATGAAAAAATAAATGGCGGCGCCCATATGGATCACGAAAATTTCAGTGAACGTATGTAGAGATTATCTCTTTTTCTTTTGCTGATTTTGACTTTTTTCTTTTACATACGTGTTACCTTTAGAGCCTTGCTTCGCGGACGGGCCTTCGGCCCGTCCGAGCTTCGCTCGGTATAAAACTTTGATGCCCCATTGTGGCACAACTCGGCCAAGAGGGTCAAGATTTGAACAAATTTAAATCTACACTACAGAGATGCTTTTGTATTGATATGACTATTCATGGCTTTGTTGTTCTTGACAAGAAGATTTTTAAAGATACATCTATTTCCTATATAGTCCTATGTGAAACTCTAATGCCTCGTTGTGGCCCCACCCTACAGTGGGGTCATAATTTGAACAACTTTGAATCTACACAACCTGAAGATGCTTTTTGTATTAATATGTCAGACTAAACAAAGCTTTGCAGTTCTTGAGAAGATTTTTAAAGATATTTCCTATATTCCTATGTAAAACTTTATGATGCCCCATTGTTGCCCCACCCTACCCCCCGGGGTCATGATTTGAACAAACTTGAATCTTCACTACCAGAAGATGCTTCTGTATTAATATGACTATACAGACGACCACTGGACACTCTTTCATCAGAAAAGCTCACTCAAGCCTACGGCTCAGGTGAACTACAAATGTTAATCTTGAATTCTGTTTTAACTAATCTCATTCACTTTTGTCTACCCACCTTCTAGCTCTTCAGACAAGAAATGTAACAACTTTGCAAGTGCAATTCTTGCACCTTTTCTTTGAGGCAAGCAGGACTCATTTTTGGGCTTGATGAAACAAGTAAGTAACTCTTCTCCATACTTGAAAATGCTTGCAAATGTGAATTTTTTCACTAATTTAGCATTATGTAATATTCTGTTTTCACATTCATATCGCTCAGTCTGACAAAATGCTTTTGAAAAAGTGTAAGGACCCATGCCATTTTAATTATTAATTTTATGCATGCACAGGGAATAGTCATTCCATTCCTGGATAGCACCGATGGTAATTTTTAAGTATGTTAAAAGCTTTTCATCTGCATAGAATTCATCAAAAATAAGATCTGTGCTAACACTTTGCTCAATGCATGGGGTTTTTTTTTTGCTTCACTGCATTCCCCTTTATTACTCTCTGCCATGTTTTTTGAGTTTCTGAATTTTCTATTCACGCTAAGCGGTACGACAGGACCTACAAAACACAAAAATACTTCAGGCAAGGTTTTAAAAAGACAGGAAGTCCATGGGCCTTGATGGTCAAATACTCAAGTAGTATGATAGGATGTACATGTACAAAACACAACAAGAGGCACATGGGCCTTAACGGTCACCTGAGCATCATGAGTTTTCCAGGCTATATATAACAACTTTGGGCCCACCTGGAACTGGCTTTGACTTATATCACATATATTTTACAGTTTGATGAGAACTCTTTGTTATGAAATTTATGCAGCTTGTCTCCTATAAATTCATAAGTATATGAAATAAACACTGTACAGAGTTCTATAATAAATTCTAATATATGACATCCCCCCAAACAATTTTAAAGATTAATACCTATTCCTAAATAAAATTTATCCCCAATTGTGCCCCCCCCCCCTGACCATGATTGGAACAAACTTGAATCTACATTACCTGAGGATCTGTGCTGGCATATCTTTACCCTGCTGTTCTTGAGGAGAAGAATTTTGAAGTTCCTACATATTCCCATGTAAATATGTTATCCCTTATTGTGACCCCAACCCACATCCATGGGTCATGATTTAAACAGCAATGAATCTGCCATTCTGCACTAACCTAAGGTATTCTTCCAGATCAATATGACTAATATAGCACTGCTGTTCTGGAGAGGAAGGTTTTTAAAGATTATTTTTTCTATACATTCCTATTTCCTACATAAAACTTTAATCCCTCATTGTGGCCCCACTTTCTTAAGGTGATTGGAACAAGTTTGAATCTGATAACCTCAGGATGCTCCCAGGTTAATATGACATAATTTTTATGGCTTTGCAGCTGTTCTTGAGAAGATTTTTAAAGCTTTTTTTCTTATACATATTATATTCATATTCTTTAACTTATGTCCCTTATTATGGCCCTATTCTATCCCTAGGGGCTATGATGTGAACAAACTTGAATCTGTAAAACCTGAGAATGAAATTGCTCCAGTGGTTCTTGAGAAGTTAAAAATGTGAAAAGTTTATGCACGGCGCACATCAATGAACGAAAACAGATAGCAATATGTCACCTGAGTGACTCAGATCGCAGGTGACTTAAAAATTCTTCAGACATTAAGTTTCTTTGTCTACCCCTGCCTACCCCTTTTTATTTTGGAGGCATAATCCCAATCCTCATTTTCATGAAATTTCAGAGAACAAGTTCAGGCCCATGGGCCACAACCCTCTACTTCAGTCAATATGGCCCTATAATGTTCTTCATAAGTTTTTTTTCTATCACACATTCATGTGCAAAAATTTGATCTCTGTTGTGAATACCCCACCCTAACCCCAGGTGTCCTGATTTGAACCAACTTGAATCTACACTATCTGAGGATGTATCCATGTGACTACATGTAATTTAATTTCTATTTGTTAAAATGACAAAGTTTTTCTCCAGGAGAACTCGTACCCAGATATTGATGGGTACCACTTCTCCAGGAGAACTTGTACCCAAATTCTGGGTACGAGTTCTCCTGGGTATGGGTTCTCCTGGGTACGGGTTCTCCTGATACCGTAGCTACTTATAGCTACGTAGGTATTTAAACTTACTCCAGGTAGCTATTTTTACCTACTTTTTCCTTTACTTGCATTTCGTGGCCAAACACAGGAACAGCGCAATAAGGTGTGTACCAAATTATTTTAAAATAACTACGTAATGGTCTTTGGACTAGATCTGTTTAACCACAGGAGTTTGAAATTTTATCAATAAAGTCAATGGTTTTTTTTTTCGATCTTTGGCTTTATTGAGCGACTTATTGACAGAAATTCAGGTGCCTGTGTGCTAACGCATAGCTCATGGCTTGGTCAATCAAGTGAATTTTATTGATAAAATTTCAAAATCCTGTGGTTTAACTCCAATGAATGAAAATAAATAGTTTTTAAACTTGTATCAGATAAAACTGCGAGTTAATTTACCATTTTTATCCATTCTCTCACCAGAGGGCGCGCTACGCAAGCTTTAGCGTAGCGTAACGCCCTCTGGTGAGAGATTGCGTTTTTATCCTGTGAATAAAAAGTTCCCTTTGGGGAATTTGATTTATCGCTTATTTTTGCTTAAAACATCGAACCCGACCATATATACCAACCCCTATACGATATTTTCTGTGTTTTTACCCGAAAACAAGACTAACCTCATATCCACATGTTCTTCTGTTTGTTTAACTGCCTGGATGCACCTCAGGAAGTAGTCTGATCAGGTATACAAAAATAACAAGACGGCTTCCGGATAATAGATGATAAACTGAATAATTAGATTTGAAATAAAGGGTCTAGTTCAGGTATTACAGCACAGGCACTTGTTTCTGTAAATGACTTATGACCTCTGTATACTAATAACAACACAAGGTAACTAGCTTCAAATGAAACAGAATGGCACCCCTGAGAATGTCGGCCTTTTGAACTTCCAGGGGATATGCTATGTAAATGTATTTACTACCGTTGTATTGTACAATCATCCAACTTAAAAACCATGTATGACATGACTGCATTAATTGCCTCTTATCGCCGAAAACTGCAACAAAACATGGATTTTCCTTTTTATACCACGAAGTGCTATGTACTGATACCGCACAGAATGAAAATTGTATATTCGTTGTGTTGAAAAATAAAGTCTCATTGTTTTATTATCACAATAAATTGATACGATGTTTATTACCAAAAATCTTGAACATATTGCTTTGTTAACAAAATAAAAATTTTGAATTGAAGACGCTGTACGCTATTTTTAGTTACTCAAAAAAAACCAAAGCTGTTCGTACGTTTCGGGATTTTACATCTCATCAGAAGATAGAAGCTAAGACCTCCCGAGTGGAGATTTAAAAATATTTTCGTGTCGGAATCATTTCTGATGAAGATAATAATGAAATTATGACTTACTGTAAATACAACTTCGTTAACTAGTATGAGAAATATTTCTGCCAATTGCATGTGTATTACAGACCTAGAGTGATGGGGATAACGTGGAAGCAGTTATTAATGATGTTACTGAAAAATGGTCACATTCAGCTGTGAATTATTCAAATACATGTTTAAAAACTGATATTTTAGACAAAGTGGATAATCTAACAATTTCCAGGCCTTTATAATCCCTTTTCAGATATAACTAATATTTACATCAGAAAGTATAAAATAAAAATGTTTTGAAATTGTATGTAAATGGTAATGGACTTCCAATATATGTACTGCAATAATAATAAACTTACATATAGAGCCAAGGCGACTCAACATGTAAGTTTATCATTATTGCAGTACATATAATTTACACTATTCAATGTGTAATGGCGGGTATTGGTCAGTACAAATTATTAGATTTTTCTTGTATTTACAGATACCAAAATATGAGATTTTAATCCTCAAGAAATTGTTACAACCTGGTGAGATTATAGAATATGTTAAGGGTACGTTAGGGAACTTAGAATTACTTCCCGAACCTTGTTGTGATGATTTGTGTGATCCTGTTATTGATAAATTTTAAGCATTCTGTTGTAAAAACTATGGAAACAGACGGCCAAAAATCTCTGAAATTTCCGCAAAAGATTTGACGACAATGTCACAGGCATGTTTGGCTAAGTTAACAATAGAAAATATATAATGGCGTTACTTATGTAGAAAACCAAAAAACATTCATTGTTAACGGTAACAATGATATAAAAAAAAATACGCGCTAATATTATTTCCAAAAGAAACGTGCCAATGTCCGGTTACGGGAACCTGTTCATTATCCTATTTTGGCCGCACGAATCAAAATTGGGGACAATATTTCAGAGACAAAGAAAATGATCAATCTTAAATTGTCAAAAAATGATTTAAAGCGTAATGATAAAAAAAAATCAGGGGGGTAAAAACCGCTACCGAATGATTATGACAAAGATGTCATACCAGCTCCTGATTCTGCCGCTTTCTTGGAAAATGAGGTAAGTGAGGAACCAAGTAAGGCTAAAAAATCAAACTGGAAGAAAAGGAACTTGAAGGTAATTATGATTCTGATAAAAAAAAAAAGAGAAGGGTTTATTCTCTTAAATCATCTCATAAAGAAACTATCCTCGGGGATGGATTTACTCTGATATTATTCATGAAACTAACTCTACAGATTATCTCCAATCAGTTTTATCATGAATCATTGTTTTACTTAGAGAAGAGTGAGTCCACTTCACGGTTATAAATTCCACACCTCGTAATTAGGTCAAAACCAGTTGATATTTTCGATTTCGACATGAAAATGTGCCTATTTTTAACCGTTCCGGCAGGTTTTTTTTATTGGTTTTTGTGCACATAATAAAGTACATGAATACAACAAGTCATATATAATTATCATTATGTGCATGGAGAGAGATAGTGAGAAAGAGGGGAAAAGGGAGAGGCATGTTTTAAGTAAATATTAAGTTCCATCTGTTCCATTGAGTATCAATATTTTTCTTTTTACCATTCTTATATGCTATATATTTGTGTGTTCCATAAAATAATTTCATTTGTGATATTCCAGCGGGCAAGTTTAAAGGTTTCTTAGTGCATCTTGCAGTATAGACATAATACTTCTGAAATAAAATGATAATGTTTTGTATATCACTATTATTTTCAATACAAGCTAAAATAAAGGATTTCTTTGTAATTGTAATCTGTCGCTCAGTCTTGTCTTCTAAAAATTGTTTGAATTTTACAAGAAATAGTTGTAAACAATTACATTCCCATAAAATATGTTCTATTTTCCTCTTCAGAGTGACAAAAGTTGCAATATTTAGAATCTATTCTTTTTATTTTGAACAATAATGAATTTGTTGCTAAAATTTTGTTTATAATTCTGCACTGAAACCAGTGGAGCTTTCAGTCTTTTGTCACTCTGAAGGGTATTTTGTGGATTATTTTCCATTCCCTGTCGTCTACATCTAAAAGCTCACTCCATTTCTTTTTGCCAGCTGAGACCGAGTTATTTTTATTAAGAATTTCATAGAAAAAATTTGATTTGTAACATTTCAAAATTTTGCAAGTATTTGTCATAATTAATGGACTTGTGAGCTTCATGATGTTTTTTCCAAGGTCTGAGGTTTTTTTTTTATCCATGCTCTTACTACATGGATAATGCTGTTTTATTTTTTAACAAAATTACCCAAATGTTTGTATGCAAGGTGAAGATAACGAACAGTGATCAATCTCATAACTCCTACAAGCAATACAAAATAGATAGTTGGGCAAACACGGACCCCTGGACACACCAGAGGTGGGATCAGGTGCCTAGGAGGAGTAAGCATCCCCTGTTGACCGGTCATACCCGCCGTGAGCCCCATATCCTGATCAGGTAAACGGAGTTATCCGCAGTCAAATCAGTGTCAATCAATATCACAAAAATGTTTAAAACTAAAAAGTGAATCATCTTCATTAATAATATCATTAATCAGTCTGATGTTGCTGTCAAATATTTGGTTATTTAAAAAATGGTTTTCCACCAATATGAATCTGTGGGTTATAAAATAGAGGTGAATCAGCAGCAACAGTGGACTCATCAATAAAACTATGTAATGTAATGTACGACTTGAATACATCAATCCAAAATTTATTTTTCAGTGTTTTTAAAAAACGTGGTGATGTATTCAACCCCACAGTTAATGAATTTGTTCAACTCAAAATTGGGAATAAACAGTCCCATACCTCTGCTGGAAAAAATGAGATTTCTTACCCAAAATAATTTCATAGAAGCTATAAAAGACATTAGATCTACTATATATTTCAACCCTCCGTCTTCATATTTTTTTTAACTATTACTTCTTTTTTTACTCTGTGAGTTGAATTATTCCATATGAAAGAAAAAAATAATTTTTCGAAATTTTTACAATATAACTCGGAGGGATTTTGGATTGACATCAAGATATGGTTTAATAAGGCCAAAGCCAATGTCTTAATAACTGTGATTTTTTCCAATTGGAGTCAAAAATCTTTTCTCCCAATGTTTAAGTAAAGATTTAATCTGTACACATTTTGGTTCATAGTTTAGCTGCATCATTTTCTTTAGATCCACATCAAAATGTATTCCTAGTAGATTAAATCTTGTAGTACCCCATTTAAGCTTGTAGTTAGGCAGTAAAATTTCATTACTAAATCTTTTGGATCCAATCCATACTATATGGGTTTTGTCAAAATTAATATAAAGTCCAGACATTTCTGAAAATTGTTGCAGTGTTTCCAATGTTTCTAAGAGAGATTCTTTACTGCCATCAAGAATAAGTAAAGTGTCATCAGGCAACTGGGAAATCTTCTTTTCTACATTGTTTACAGTAATACCTTTAATACTTTTGTTTAATCTAATCTGAATAGCTGATATTTCTGCACAAATTAAAAAAAATATACGGTGACAAAGGGTCACCTTGTCTACACCCTCTGAATATTGATTTTTTCAGAGAGATCACCACTTTGATTTACTGCAGATGTAATATCTGTACAAAATAATGATACCCAGTTCCGAATAGAGTTGCCAAAGTTAAAGAAAGTTAGTGCTTTTTGAATAAATTCCCAAGACACTGTATCAAAAGCTTTTTCAAAATCGATAAGTAATAATAAACCAGATATATTTTCTTCCTCAGTGTAATGCATAATATCATAGATAAGCCTTGTATTTTCTCCAATATACCTGTTGGGAATAAAACCTGTTTGATGAGGGTTGATTATTTTATCTAGATACCGTTTTACTCTACTAGCCACTGTACCTGATGCAATTTTATAAACAGTATTCAACTTCAACAGAGTGATAGGCCTCCAGTTCTTCAGATATTGTCTTGGCTTGTCACCTTTCGGTAGCAATGTAATGATACCATGTCTTTGTGTAACTGACAAAATACTACTTCTCTATCCATAATTGATAGACCTTACAACAAAAATACCAATATATTTCCAAAACATTTTGAAGAATTCGGCAGAAAAACCATCCGATCCTTGGGATTTATTAGATTTCATTTTGTAAAGAGTATTGGAGGCCTCTTCAAAATAGTAATTCCCCCTTCTATTGATTCTGATTCATTATTAGAAAGTTTAGGAATATCTTTAAAGCTTGGCTCATTGTTAAAATCAAAACCATTATTTACTTCAGTTTTCTTGTATAATTGTTCATAAAAAGTTTTTGTTTCCCTCAAGATTTCAGATTGTTCATATATTACCCTCCCTTCATTATTCTCCAATCTAGGGATTATTTTGCTTGTAAAATTTCTGGATTCCAAAGCACAAAAATATTTTGATGGTTTTTCGCCTTCTTCAACCCATTTGGCTCTACTTCTTAATTACCTTGTAACTTATGTTTTCTAGATCTTGTTTTTTACTAGACAGTTCATCAGTATTACTGTCACAAACATTTTCTTCCAATGTTTTGATATTTTCAATTTTAAATCTTTTTCCTCCTTTCTTTTTTTTTTAATATATGAAGCATAAGAAATTGTTTTACTCCTTATTTCTAATAATAAGGTTTCTAAAAACAGTTGATCATTAATAGTGAAGGAAATGTTTGCATCAGGGATATTGTGTATGTTACCAAAATTATATATCCGGCAGGGTTTTAATATACTTACCATTAACAAAATGCTTAAACCATATATATTTCTAAAGGTTTTGTCCCGTAGATTTTGGGAAATTTATCCGAATGAGATGATATACATTGTTTTACGAGATATTACAGATTATACAATACATACTCCTTCACGACGCCTCCATTTTTTTCACCACATTTGTTCGTTCCTGCAAGATTTCCACGTATTAAAAATCATTTAAATGTCACAAATTTGTTATGTTCTGAACGTACTTGCCCCATATATTGTGGGTAAGTTTACCGAATGAGACAATATTAGATATTTTAGGAGATATAAAGAAATATGTGACACTGACTACACTGGGAAAACACCAATATTTTACAACCTTCATTCCTTCTGGCAGGATTTTCATAGTCTTACAACAAACATAATGTTGATATCTTACCAAATTCTAAAAGGTGTTGCCCCATAGATTATGGGATTTTCTAAAGAATGAAAATATAATGAGTATTAGCGGAGATATTGGTACAATGTATTTGTTGGAGTATCACTACCTCCATTTCGGTCTTTAGTCTTGCCCTATGTATACATCGAGAGAAGCAAAATTGTGCATCTTATTTCAAATTTGTACATTTTTATTTTTATGACTCCAAAATATAGATTTAATGATTTTAGGACTGTTAGCTGGTATCTTTTCTCGTATAAATCTAGAATATCTTTACTATATATATTCTATTTTGAAAAGAAAATCACGAAAAAGCCATTTGTCTCCATGATGCACTGCAGACGACTTTTATATATATATATATATATATATAGATACACGGTGAAAATGGGTACCCTTACAAACTGTTCAAACTTTAAGAAAATATAACATTACAAGCAGTTGTTTCTTGTATTTGAGAGAGAAAAGAACACTCTTTAAAATGATATCAATTTTAATTCCCAAATCTGTAGAATAAGAAAATTACAGCGGTTTGAATGTATGCGAGACCACAGAGGCAAACGCTTTTTTGCACCTAAGTTCCGTTTGCCTCTATTGGTCCATATAGACGATAATTTTTATTTTAATCTAGAACACGCCACATGTGAAGATGAATTGTGTTTGTAGAAAGACAATATCCACTTGAAACACTGCGTATTTATGCAGGCGAAAAATAAAGAAATCTGTGCACTGTGTTTCCCTCTTTTCAGACTATAGAGGCGAAGATCACGCTAATGAACATCAGCACACAGGAGACCGAAATCTTGATGGTGCCTGAAATGACCAAATACCAATTCATCATATCTACGTTTCTGTAATCATCAATATGATATCAATGCAGATAAAGCACTTAAAACACACATACAGCCCCGCGTGCCTTTTCCTTAATATTCACCAAATAAATGTCGGGTGCTTAGATTATTATTTTCATTCAACGACACAAATACATTGCAACATTGAAATCGTACATGTAATAAGCACAAATTATCATAAAAACACCAACAAAGAAATCAGATGTTATTTTCTCAAAATGAAAAATTTACTTGGGAAACAAGATTAAAATTGAACAAGAAATGTTTCTAGATGCATATGCCCCCCCCCCCCCCCCCCCCCTCGTGTGACAATATTGAAAAGGATTAGCCTTGAATTTAGAACGTCGGTAATTTAATGAGAATGAAAAATAGTCAGGGGTAACGACAATGCTACCCTTGAATATATAGGGGACATTCTCTTCCTTGGGGAACCAGCATAATATGTTTGATGTACGTTATCAAAAGATTCTCAAGATATTGAGTTGAGAATATATTGCAGTGTCCAAAATTGATCGACCCTTGACCTTTGACTATGTGACCTTAAAATGAACACAAGGTAATGTCTGTCAAGCAAAAAGCTCTTAAGATATTGTTCGGACACTTGGTCTAGCGACCGACTGACCGACAGGTGTAAACCAATATGCTCCCTTTTTAAGGGGAAGGGTCGCAAAAAGAGTGAAGACATTGAACAGAGATCAATCTCATAAATCCTGTACGGAATACAAAATTGATAGTAGGGCAATTAAACCTGACCCCTGGAAACAGCAGAGGTGGGATCAGTTGTTTAGGAGGAGTAAACATACATTGTTGCATCTTTTGTTTATTCTTTTGAAAGATTGATATTCAACCACACAATGACAACATTCATATGCGTAAAATACACCAGTATATTGATATACTATTAGGTAATGTTATATCTGAATATTGATGTACTGTAAAGAATTTGGAGTACTTACTTGAACTATCGGCTTGACACGTGGCTACTTGGAGAGCAGTACATCCGGCATAACTTTCTGTTTCGTCACTTCCGTCTTGACAGTCGTTAGAGCAGTCGCACTTGAAACGTTCTTGGATGCAAGTCATTGAGCCACTCTGACATGTGAAGTAATCCATTGGACAGTTCTGAAGGAAAGAAAAAAAGATGTCGAAATCTTATTTCCATTTGTCAGACATTTTGTAATTTTATGCCCGTCACAACAACAAGCAATGCCACAGGTTTAGTAAATCTACTGCTGATGAGTTAATTAACATCCATTAATGTTCTGTAGCAGACATGAACGTTCTCGGGTAAGGGGAAAAGTTTATAAATATTGTTTGTCGATTGCCTCGTATCTCTAAAATTCATTCATGAGATGGAAAATCATTGTCTATTTTCTGACGTCAAGTACCGGGACATAACTAAAAAACAAACAAAAAACAACAACGACTTCTCTGATTCTGTTCTATTGGAAGAGGGTTGTATATTGTTTAACAACCCGCTCGAGAGAATTCTTCACTCATATGGAAACATCACCATTGCCGGTGAAGGGCTGCAAAATTTAGGCCTCTGTCTTTGTCGTGCAAACGACACAGCGGACATTTTATCAAATGAAATACAAGTTTCGTATTCAAACATACATGTGTTAATTATCAGAATTGATAAGGTACACTGCCGTAATTAGAAATGGCTGACTGTCGATAAATATAATTGAAATAAATCATATCTTATTTGAATTATCATACAGAATGAATATGTTTAAGCTATTTGTATCATAAGAGGCATAGATACATGGTTGGCTTTATTGATTATACAAATTACCATTGTTTGTATTAATCCTAAAATATTAAAGTTTCTATGAAGCTGAGCAGTCAACTTATGGATCTTTTTCCCTTTAAAAATGACTTAGCTCTTCAGGTGTTTTCCACTTAGCCATAGATGCATCATTATTAGGCTCCGGTCTGGAAACTTACATTATACAGTAAAACTCAAATATAGCGAACACGGATATAGCGATATATGCGTTGCCCCTGTTCGCTGTTCCAGGTGAAATGTACATTGTTATTTTTTTAACCGTAAATAAACCCTTACCACTAAAAATATATCAAATTGTACTTTGGACACTCACTTCAGTGTCACTCAGAATATCAATAAAAAATGGAATATCTAAATAAATTCACTGCCTCCTTTCACCTGGTAATATTTCCATGAATACAATTGGATCTGATATACTGCTTGAATCTCTTTGTCTTTAAAATTACAACATACTTAATCTGTTCTTGTCATTTGATAAATCTTCAAACTTTCGTGTCACAAGTTTTTTTTACTAGTCATGCACTTTTGAGCTGGGTGCACTCATCATGAAAAGGGTCATTGATTAGACCTCTGGTTAAATTGTAACACCGTGACACGTTCAGCTACACACCTGCTGATATTGTCCAACTGCTACAGTAGGGCAGGCATCTACATTACAATTGTTGAACTGCGATATATCCCCTGCGCAATCTTTTCCTCCGTAAGCTGGAGCTGGATTGCTACATGTGCGGGATCTGGACCACTCTCCTCCTCCGCAGGTCACGGTGCACGTGCCCCAGGGACTCCAGTCCCCCCATTCACCATCAACTGCAAATCACAATCACATCATAAGTCAATAAATGACTCAATACATTTGTTAATGACACTTTTCTACAAACTTTAAACAAATCATTATTGTAAGGAATGTGGAAATTATTAACCAAATCATGAAACGTGAAGATAACGAACAGTGAACAATCTCATAACTGCTATAAGCAATACAAAAAAAGGGGGGGGGGGCAAATAAGATCCCCTGAATATATTAGACGTGGGATTAGGTCCCTAGGAGGAGTAAACATCCCCTGTCGACCGGTCACACACGCTGTGAACCCTATATCTTGATCAAGTAAACGGAGTCATCCGTAGTCAAAATCAGTGTGTCTAGAACGGCCTAACAATTGGTATGAAACACGTCAGACAGCATTCGATACAATGACAGGTTGCATTGGCAAACTGGATTTTTTTAACGATCATCAAATTTGAGAAATCATCAAAATGTGAGGTTATATAAAGAGTAGATGATATAGATGAAAACGAAATAAATGCACAGAACACAACAGGGGGCAGAGGTGTCGATTACAAATCTGTGATGCAGATATCGAATATCAATAAACGTGGTAGACTACTGTAAGTTCTAAATACCTGGGCAGGGTTGGGTATTGCAGTCGGCATCTTCACTGACGTCACCAGGACACGGGGCCCCACTTCCGATGGGAGCGGGACTGTCACAAGTCCTTGTCCGTGTCTTCTTTCCGGTTCCGCATGTTTTAGAGCACGATCCATAGGATCCCCAGGATCCCCAAGCACCATTTTCTGATTAGAGAAAAAAAACCCAACATATATTCACTGTTTGGATAGAATGGTAGTATTGATGAAAGGTGAAGATAACGAACAGTAATCAATATCATAAATCCTATTAGCAATACAAAATAGAGAGTTCGGCAAACACGGACCTCTGGACACACCAGAGGTTGGGTCAGGTGTCTAGGGGGAATAAACACCCCCTGTCGACCGGTTACACCCACCGTGAGCCCTTTATCTTGATTAGGTAAACGGAGTTATCTGCAGTCAAAATAGTGTGCCAGGAACGGCCTAACAATCTGTATGAAACACGTCAGACAGCAATCACACAATGAAAGGTTGTACTGACATAAATATTTATTAGAGAGAACGGTGGTATTCACTGACTGGAGAAAATACTGATATTCATTGTTTGGAGATAATTTATTGATTGGAGAAAATGACGATGCTTAGTCATTAGAGAGAATAGTAATATTCACTGATCTTAGAAAATATTGATAGCCATTGTTTAAGAAAATATTGATATTGACCGACTGCATATTATTGGGAAGAATTATAGTGATATTCACTGTTCTGAGAAAATATTGATAGTCATTGTTTAAGAAAATATTGATATTGAATGACTGCATAGTATTGGAGAGAATAGTGATATTCACTGATTGGGGGGAATAGACTTGGATATTTACAAAAAGAAGAAACTGAAATCTTGTGATTGGAAAAAAAAAAACACCCCGATATTTTCTGAGAAAAAAGATCGATATTCGCTGATTGGAATTATTTACGTAAAGGAAAATACTTATAGGTTATAGACTTTGTATGGGAAAATATGACGACCAAGTTTTTGGCGCGTAGATGGACTGAGCTAGCGAGGTCCGTCCGCGACAAAAAACCAGGTCGTCATATTTCCCCATACAAAGTCTATAACCTTTTTATTATATACTTTCAATTTCATTTAGAAACTAACAATAATTTATTTTTAATAATATTTTTTATTGGTTTAACTGAGTAAAAGATGAAAACACGAATTTTTTTTAAAATTAACGACGTAGTAATTTACTTGTGTATTGATTGTGACGTAATGTTTGCGGGCCGGAATGTTTCCGGACATATATCGTGTGATATATGCCCGCAAACTTTTAAAGAAAAGAGAAGAGATGAAATTGAAAGTATATAATAATGATATTTATTATTTTGGGAGAATGCTGATATTTTCTAATTGGATTAAAACGAATATTTTATTGAAAATTTTCGTTGGATTTTAAAGTCTGAATTCTCGCCAAAATACTTGATTTTTACAATGGCCTTAATATAATGATCTTAATATTGATTAATATGATAATACATATTTGTAACTCAAGTGGTGCACGTGTCCAGATGACATTTCAACCATCCTATTTCAAAATTGAAACGACGTCATATTATGTTTGAAAGCATTTGACATGAAATTATATTACATTGTAAGTACACGGAAATGCTCAACTTGTGCATTTTTGTTATTTGGTAAGAATTACTAATTTGTAGGTATAGAAGCATCTAATGTTTTAAGTAGAATGATCTTGACATTGGAAACATCCGAGTTCAATATTTCTTTCCTAAAAATGGATGACATTGACTGAGCCACATTTTTTATAAACTTTGTTGAAATCCTTCAGTTTGTTCCATTGGAACTACAAAATGAGAGATAATGTTAAATTCATTGCTCTATTTTGATATAGCCTATATTAATGTACGCACAGTTTGCAAAATTAATACAGACAAATTCAAAGGTCTAGATCTTAAGCAGAGAAACTTACTGTCAGTACATCTTTGGCCTAACCAATCTCCCGTGCACGTGCATGTGTAGTCCATTCCCTCGTCATAACACACGCCACCATTTTGACATGGATTAGGGTAGCAATTGTCCATCACTGAAATATTTAAAGAACGTTGAAATTTAATTTGTGGATAAATTTGTTTAAATACATTAAAATTAAGTTTTCATGCAAGACATCTCTAAATTCTCTGAAAGGAATTCAGTAAATGTCTTGGGAAGTTTGTGTAAACAACTCTTGGATCTAATATCAGAGGGTTTAGGATTATCATTCTAAGAACACTGTTCATAACTATGTCGGTCCTAGAATTACTTTGTATCTTATTTTGTATGATCGATTCTTTTGATTCATGATTTGCAGATCTAGCAAGACCCTTATTTTTAAGCACCACACCTACATGTATATCTACAGGTAAAATAATGATTGCTGTACCTAGGTATAATATGCACGAATATAACGAATTCTTTGAATTCATAAATATGCTTTAATGGACTTACCAACGGAAATTAAGAAGAGATCGGCGATCACCATATCTGGAAAAATACGTTCAATCTTTTCAAACATTCCTCAGTGACTAATGCATATTGATATTCATATGAGAATCCAATCACTATTATTACACGCATCTCAATTATCAAATTAAAAGGAAATGAATGAATCAGCTGTGATACTCACTGTCTTGTAAATCTCTACCCGTCAGTCCACTGTACAGGAAGAACGGACGAGTAGTTTTTCGTTCCCAATCACAGGAGTCTTTCTCTACCACCAGGAACCATCCAGCATCGTTCTGGCACCCACCGTAATTGTTCTGGACGAAGAAACGCCTTTGCAGATTTCCATCCCTGCATGGATAGCGACATTTGAAATAAAACAACGAATATACACTGGTTCTTAGGAAAAGAAATTCTACAGCTTTAATCGCTCCCTCAACAATATTACAGCATGAAGTTTTCTTCAGTGAAGTTTTCATTAATGTAGTTTTCATAAATCTCAAATGTAACATGGTAATGAATATAAAATATAAACCTATAAAACGTCACAACATCTTTTATGTAAAATGAGAGAGAGAGAGAGAGAGAGAGAGAGAGAGAGAGAGAGAGAGATCCTATATGATCAGTCGCTGTAGTCTAGATGTTAGGGCATTTGAATGCTAATGGAAGGGCCCGTGTTCAATCAATGATCCCGGCGCGCTGTGTCAGAGCTATGGCGATGAACATGAATAAAGATTGTTCCTTCGCCAAACTCCGGTAGTAGGAGTGAGAATCGCGGGTCTTTCGGATATTGCTATAGAATCGGAGGTCCAGTGTCACGGTAGGCGTTGACATATCCTCACTACAAAGCTCCATAATAAGTAAAGAAAAAAAGCCTGGCCCTACTAAAAATAAAAGTTAGTCACGTCTATACACGAGTGATAGATTCTCCTTTGGAGGTAAAATAACAAGTAAAATATTACCCAGGAATTCCACAATAGGATACAGTTTTTAGGCGGTTCAGATCGTCATAGGCTGTATATAAAAGGTTTTTACAGTCAAACCAGCCGTTCTTGTCAGAAACACCGTGGGCATCGAACACCGCATAGGCTGTCTCCTTCCCTTTGGAGTAGTAGCTCACTCTCACCTAAAAAAGTTTGAAAAACAATGATATCTACTCTGTCGCTTTGACGTTTAAATACTTCTCTACTGTTATTTTGTCAGCAAACCCAATCGCGATGGAGGTCACAAATTAAAGCTTGCGTGTTTCATTTCGAGATCATTTTGCAGTAAATAAGAAATTGTCTTTGTTGGAGTTCAGATGACTATGATACATTTTATAGGAATTAGTTGCTTACCGCTTAGATGTGGTACTAATGCTTACCACTGAAATGTGGTAGTGGTTCTTACTACTGAGAAGTGGTAGTCAAGCTTACTGCTCAGATGTGATAGTGGTTCATGCCGCTGAGATGTGGTAGTTATTCTTACCGCTTAGATGTGGTAGTCACACCTACTGCTGAGATGTGGTAGCCATACTTACCACTGTGATTTGGTAGTCACACTTGCTGCTGAGATGTGGTAGTCACACTTACTGCTGAGATGTGATAGTGGTTCATACCGCTGAGATGTGGTAGTTATTCTTACCGCTTAGATGTGGTAGTCACACCTACTGCTGAGATGTGGTAGCCATACTTACCACTGTGATTTGGTAGTCACACTTGCTGCTGAGATGTGGTAGTCACACTTACCGCTGAGATGTGGTAGTTATGCTTACCGCTTAGATGTGGTAGTCACACCTACTGCTGAGATGTGGTAGTTATTCTTACCGCTTAGATGTGGTAGTCACACCTACTGCTGAGATGTGGTAGCCATACTTACCATTGTGATTTGGTAGTCACACTTGCTGCTGAGATGTGGTAGTCACACTTACCGCTGAGATGTGGTAGTTAATCTTACCGCTTAGATGTGGTAGTCACACCTACTGCTGAGATGTGGTAGCCATACTTACCACTGTGATTTGGTAGTCACACTTGCTGCTGAGATGTGGTAGTCACACTTACTGCTGAGATGTGGTAGTCACACATACCGCTGAGATGTGGTGTACATACTTACCGCTGAAATGTGGTAATCACACTTGCCGCTGAGATGTGGTAGTCACACTTACTGATGAGATATGGTAGCCATACTAACCGCTGAGATGTGGTAGTCACACATACTGCTGAGATGTGGTAGTAATTTTACTGCTGAGATGTGATAGTCACACTTACCGCTTAGATGTGGTGGACATACTTACTGCTGACATGTGGTGGACACACTTACCGCTGAGATGTGGTAGCCATACTTACCGCTGAGATGTGGTAGCCATACTTACCGCTGAGATGTGGTAGTCACACTTACCGCTGAGATGTGGTAGTCACACTTACCGCTGAAATGTGGTAGTCACACTTACCGCTGAGATGTGGTAGTCACACTTACCGTTGAGATCCGGTAGTCACACTTACCGCTGAGATATGGTAGTCATTCCAGTTGTCCACTACACTGGATTTGTAGGTCTTTGTCCCCGTGCCGATGGTCAGCGCATCCGTGTCAAATTCATTGAGCGTGTACGTTCCACTCCACAGGTCGTAGACAGAGGAGGCCGGCGAAATAGACATTGCGTGAGCAATTTTCATAACCATCCGCCAACCTGGGATTTACAGAATATATAGTGGTAAACATCCTTAATATAGAATGCTTTACCCTAGGGATTGGTTTCAAGAATTGACATTCATATATAGTGGTAAACATCTCTAACACGAATTCCTTACATTGTATATCGCATTATCACGCCTCAGACAAAATTGTTGAAATCTGATTGGTCAGATCTTGGTCACATGACGCCGTGAAAAAAACCGTATCATGCGAGTAAAATCCGTATTGGGCGAGTAATTTTATTTATCGTCGGGTTCGACTTGCAGCCGTTTCAAAAGGAAAGACATTTGACTAAGTTGTATGATATAGACCCCCACATATACAGTTAGAGGTCTTCGACGTGATAAATTCGTTACACAGTCAGTTAGTGACCTGATACGGAAAAATACATGGTGTGAAAAGAAAACCCGTATCGGCCTCGGCTTCGCCTCGCCCGATACGGGTTTTCTTTTCACACCATGTATTTTTCCGTATCAGGTCACTAACTAACTGTGTAACTAATACTGTTTAACCCTTGAAGTATATTTCTAGTAAAATAAGCCTGAATATTTATCACACACACCAATCATACATTTGATGTACCTTTTACAAATATTGCCATAGTTTCTGCAGCAGGAAATTCAGCCTCATTCCAAGCACCATCTAGATAAATGGAACTTTACAGATGAGTTAAAAGTGAAACATATGCTCATTTAGATATCTGTTGATCTCTCTCTCTCTCATTGTTTAAAGAAACATATTTGAAAATATTTATTTGCTTTCTATGAATTCTAAATCGTACTTCATCACTGTTCAGCATTGTTGTTATAAATTCATCATTGTTGCTGCAGAATACTCACTGGCTTGACAAAGAGCCCATGTTTTCTGTTTACTGTAAAGGAAGTATGGGCGGGGTCTGACATTCTTATCCCATGAACAGGGCTGGCCAGAATCCGAGGAGTCCAGAATGTTCATCCAGGCCTTGTCATTTGGACATCCTCCATGTTCTTTGTGAACACAGAATCTTCGAGTCCCATCACTTCAACGAAACGAAATCTTGGCATTAAACGTACGAAATGATATGTTGCTGAAAAACCGCTTGGAATGACAGTCTGGTAATTATTTAAAGCGTGAATTAATCATGTAGCTGTTCTAGCTGGACTGATGTCACACAATCAAGCAGGACTGGAATAAAGTGCAGATCGAGATATGAAGGGTGCATTATGCTTCCTTGATATAGTCTGAAATTGTAAACCAAAGGGAAGGGGGTAGACACTTGCAAATCAAATAACATTTTCCTTCCCCGGGGTCGAATCCAGTTTTCTTTACCTCTGACCTTTTAACCCGACATCTACAGAGTTCTTTCTCATCCCACGATGAGCCCGCTTCTGTGGTTTTGGTGATTTCATGCGGAAAGGAAAATCATATGACGTTTTGAATTTAATATTGATAGAGATAATTTCATCTCATGACAAGTCTTCATATAAGAAAAATGATGAAATGAAAAATCTTTCAAGACTTGAAAATAATTTTTCAACATGCATGTCCAGTATGACTGACACTTGACCTAATGATTTCAAAATCAATAGAGGTCATTCTCATTCCATGATGCATGTGTGTGAAATATCAAAGTACAGTTCTCCTGACCTTTGACCTTTTGACTGATATGGCTAGATATCCCTCTAATTTGTATTGCATCACCAGAAGCTGGTGACATCTTTACAAGAGAGGGACGTGGAGAATGTAGAATAGAGACAAACAATTCTCATTCCATGTCGTGTCAGTATGCGAAGTCTAATAGTAGCAGGGTTAGGTAACTTAATTAAGACCTGGGAAACATTAGAGTAACAACCCCAGGCTTTGTTGCGGGGGTATGAATAATATATTAAGTATGAATTTAGGATGTGTGTATAAGATAAGTCACATGTGGAAAAGGAAATTCTAGTAGTTTGGAAATCAGTTTGAATTCTTAATTTGCAGAAAGCAAGAAATGGCATTGTTTTATTTAACATAATAGGATTTCGTACCCATTAATGCTGGATCCGACCTTTGTGTACCCGATGATATCTGTCCAATACGAATACAGAATTCGATCATCGTTGAACCAGCCGTTTTTGTCAGCATCACGGCCATCAAAAATAACAAAGGCAACCTCAACACCATTGGTGAAATAAGCGTATTTAACCTGTAATAAGTGTATTTAACTTGTGATCAGCAAATCCAACCTGTGATAAATGTATTTAACCTGTGATAAGCGTATTTGATCTGTGATGAGTGTACTGAACCCGTGATTTAACCTGTGATAAGCGTTTTTGATCTGTGATAAGCGTCTCTAACCTGTGATAAGCATATTTAACCTGTGATAAGTGTATTTAACCTATGATAAGTGTATGCTACCTGTGATAAGCGCATTATACCTGTGATAAGCGTATTTAACCTCTGATGAGCGTATTTAACCTGTGATAAGCGTATTTAACCTCTGATGAGCGTATTTAACCTGTGATAAGCGTATTTAACGTGTGAACAGTGGGAAATGAATATATTTCAAACAATATTTCACAAGTAATTTTCCAATTAAAGCTCTTATATCACTCAATTTAATCCAGTGCATTTGTGTAAATCAAAAGTTCTAAAAAAAAAAAAACCCGCAAACTGGCATTATCATATTGAATAATAGATAACAATAGCCAAAGAATATAGGCATTTTACACGAAATAATTCTGCTTTCTATTGCTTTAGCACATCAAAAGGGGTGGATGAAAGGAATATCTGGTGAATTATCGCATAAGATAAATATTCAGTCCATACACTTTCAATGAAGAAGCCAGGAATGCTCCGCCATGACTCCACGTTTTTGGATTTGTACACCAGATTAGGAGCCTTAGTCAGGGTCTGGGCGGACGGTTTGTCACTGTTCAGGGTGTCTGAGGATTGCCACAGCTGCCTCAGGCCTCCTTGGGGCGGGGGGACCCCCTCTACTCCTTTGAACACCATGTCCCACGCTGTACAAGTGCATAATTAAACATTAACAGGATACTGCAGAATTTATACCACTACATGTATAATGAATATGCACATGTAAATGAAAACGATTAAACAATACTCCAGAATTTATACAAATACATGTATAATGAATATAAAGACTAGATAAGATTGTTCACAGTAATCTAACGATTGGTGTATTTCTTCGTGTATATCATGATAATATCGGACCTTTATTTCATCAATCCACTATTTGAATAATTCCAGGTATTTTCGCGATTAGATTTGGAGATTATGAAATACATGCCCTTTTCTCAAGCCCAATGAAAGCTGAAGATAACGAACATTGTATTATAATGCTGTGGTACAAAGTCGGCAATAAATAGAGATTTCTAATCCAAGTTCACAAGAACCCGATTTTTGGATTATTACGATAAAATAAACTATCATGAATCTTTTCTTCTTCTCAAAACTATCTTCGTGTTTTGAATTTTGTAAAGATTTCACAGCGTAGTGGAAGATCTGCTGTTGTTACAATGAGTTGAAGCGTAATATTGACAAAACAAGATTACATTGACCCACGATACAGTCATGTGTGGACCGTAAGAAACGGACATTAAGATATTACAAAGATAAGCCAGTCTAAGATTTTATTCTAGTAAAATTGAACGTAAATGTCAACTTTTATTACTTTTACATCCACAGGTTGGTTTAGAAAGGGGGGGGGGGTGGGGGTCTGTAGACATGTATTGCTGCGGGACGCTGCGTAAACAAACATTGTTACATTGGCCATAGGCTCCGTGGTAGTCATCTTAATTAGGAAGCTCCGGAAAAGATTGGATTAGAATTATTGCGAAAGATCTCGTCTTTTCAGATGGATGAAATTTTTAGCTTGAGTTGATTTGGGATTTTTTCCGGATTCCATGACCTCATCCGTCGCTCCTTATGGGATCGATGTGAAGCAAACCGCGTTCGTTACCTTAAATATTTCATAGATATGCCTGAAATCGTGCAAAACTGGCTTCCATTTTGGCCAATATTTAAGCTTTTCAAGATTGTACACTAAATTGTATTATCAAATTGAGTTGCATGTTATTCGTACATTACAAAGTGAAGATAACGAGTAGTGATTAACTCATAAAAGGAATACAAAATAGAGTTGATAAAACATGGACCCCTGGACACACCAGAGGTAGGATCAAGTGCCTAGGAAGAATAAGCATCCCCTGTCGACCGGCCACACTCGTTGTGAGCCCTCTATCTTGATCAGGTAAATGGAATAATGCCGTAGTCAAAATCAGTATATATAACGAACGGTCAACAATACAAGTATGAAACATGTCAGACAAAATTCGATCTAAGTAACGATGCGCTTGGATACATTCGTCTTCACAAGTCTATCGTTTGTGGTCCACTAATCCCATTTTCTTATTTCTTTTTTATTTTATTTTTAGTTTTCTACATTACTACTACATACCCATCACAGAAACAACCATTACATCAGCAGTACCCTTGCTTCCTAAAAAATAAAACAATATCACAAATATATACTAAGTCCCTATGGCAAACAAAATTCTTTTCCATTATTTTTTTTAAAAAGCAATAGTAACTGTCATTTTTTTTGGTGTTGAAAATTTTTGTCGCCAAATTTATGATTTACTATTTCAATGACAAAAAAAAAGGTTTATAAACATTTGTTATTAATAGTTGTGTTAGAAAACCTATCCAGAGGCTCTGAATGAAGCAAAATTACATTAAATAAATATTATCTTCCCGTATACAAATTGATTTATATATCATCCTATATATTCAATAGAACTGAAATATTTATTTTGATAAAATTTTAATCTTATATAAATGAGATTTATTTTTAATTCGTCTTACCCGTTGCCCAGGTCTGATAGGATGTCGTGGTTGAGTAGAAAAAGTAAGGGGTTCCGGCCATGACGTCCCACTCCGTGCACTCCGTGGTGGCGTCATAATCCTTTAGCATCATCCAACCAGAGTCTATGTTACAACCGCCGTAGTCGTGGTTTATGAAGAAAGTACGTCGTCCAGTATTTGGGCTTTAAATAGATGGAATATCAAAATACGTATGATACAAGTGGTATAATTGTAAGGTTATAACTGTTCTCCATTGCTATTGTTAGTTATAAAGAGTAACTTGTGACATCATTACAATTTTGGTATACACACATATTGCGTATTTCTCTGTAAAGATAAAACAGCAAAGGAAGTTTTCGCACTTGGTTGGATAACTACCCAGTCTGATTAAAACCAGCCCCCTTCTCCTATCGTCGTAAGGCGATAGGAGAAAGGGGGTTGGCTGGTTTTAATCAGACTGGTTAACTACCCGAATCCATCAAATAAACATCACGCGCTGTTTTTATTTTCGCCATTTCGATACACACACCTAAGAAATACGAAAGGATGTGAGTAGTATGCTGGGATGCATATTCGCGAAAGACAATAAAAGTACCATTACAGGTCTTTTACTGTTTTGTCAATAACAAGCTGCTATACAAATGGGACGGTTTAAATATACTCTAGAGCGGACCAAAATGGGGCATTGCATTTGCCAATGGGTGAAATTGACATTGGAGTGACTCACTTCATCTCGCAGTAGTTTTTGGTGGCTGTTGTGATATCAGTATAGCTGGACTCGATGATGTTGTTACAGTCTAACCACTCGTTCTTGCTCTTACCCATGCTGTCAAACACGACATACGCTACCTCTTTATTGTCCTTGTAAGCTGAGAGACGGACCTAAAGAATGGAGAAAATAAGCTAAACGGAAATAATTACACATCAAGATAAAGAATTTTCGGGTTTATTCGTAGATTTATTGCATGTATATCTAGATCGTTCGTCAAATATGTTACGATATAACTGCGCATTCCCTTTATATTTACGTATCAGGAGGTCTCAGGTTCTTACATATTGAATGGAAATCGTACAAAAGTTTAACGATTTTACCGTCATTGAGTCATTTTTGCAACTTACAAGGGGCAATCTTATGTATATAATTTTATCTTGCGACAGTCTTAGACTATCCCTACGCCTATGATTCTATTTCACAACAGACTAAGAGTATTTCCACGCCTATAGTTCTATCCCATGACAGACTAAGAGTATTTCCACGCCTATAATTCTATCCCATGACAGACTAAGAGTATTTCCACGCCTATAGTTCTATCCCATGACAGACTAAAAGTATTTCCACGCCTATAATTCTATCCCATGACAGACTAATGGTATTTCCACGCCTATAATTTTATCCCATGACACACTAGGAGTATTTCCACGCCTATAATTATATCCTATGACACATTAGGAGTATTCCCACGCCTATAATTCTATCCCATGACACACTAGGAGTATTTCCACGCCTATAATTTTATCCCATGACACACTAGGAGTATTTCCACGCCTATAATTATATCCTATGACACATTAGGAGTATTCCCACGCCTATAATTCTATCCCATGATATACTAGGAGTAGCACCACGCCTATAATTCCTGCGACAGTCAGGAGGTATTACTTCTTCAGTAAATGAACTTAAATTCATCCTGCGACGATCAAAGGATACGAGTGTACTTCTCCTATGATTATGCTTTACGACAAAGGATTTTCACTCGCCTATAATTAAATCTTGCAACAGCCAAAGTACATACCATCAACTATAATTCTATCCTGCGACAGTCAAAGGACCTTCCCCTGTCTATGATTATATCTGACAACAGTCGGAGTTTTCGGATGGGACGTTGGATCTACTCTATATATAGACCAGCCATAGGCTGGGTATGTATCAGTTATATCACACTTAAACACTCCAGGAATTCTGTTTGTTTTTAATTATTTTATTTCAAGACAGTCGTGGTGAACTCATTACGACTGAAGTACAAACTACATGATATTTCATTTCATGACAACACTCGTATTCCCGAAACAATCTTACAAAGCATATTCTTTCTAGACACTATTGAGTATCTAAATCCTTCTTTCCCAAAGTAACGTCAGTGTTTTAGTTTGTGGACCTTCTCTAAGATCATTATAAACAATATTGCTACCCCTAATAAAAATTCATTGTGTGTATAGAACAGTTGCAGCTAAACAAACTGCGATATCGATATACAATGTGATATCAGTGGATGATTTCAGAGGGGGTGGGGGTTCCAGGGAATGGAGCCTCCCCCTTTCGTCAGACAATTTTGTTGAAAAGGGTAAAACAACGCATTTTTAGGGGTGATCCACCTTGAAAACCAAAATTAATGATGGAACCCCTTTAAAAAAAATCTTGAATCCGCCCCTGGATATTATACTTACGGCTGAGAAACTGCGGGTCATCCAATCATCTAACCATTTAGACTTGTAGATTTTACTGCTGGCGCTGAAGTCCCTCATGGCGGAGACATCTTCTCCGTTATAGTGTCCACTGGCTGTCCAAAATTCATTGATACTGCTGTAGCCCGGGGGTCGCGCTCCCTTGGGAAGCTTGAACACCACATTCCAAGCTGTAAAATTACATGTACGTCACGTATACGAGCATCATAATTAATGATGATAACATTTTATTGCATCATCTTAAATCAAAATATGAATTAAAGAGTGCAGGTAATATTCGTATACCTATATGTACGTGTGAAATGTATAAAATAATGATTTGCAGCGCGGCAATTGTGTTTAACAATGCAATCTGATACTCAGAAATCACCATAACAACCACAAAAAGTCACACCAAAACTCTTATACAAGAGAAAAAATAAAACCAACGGAAATTAAAATGCAAATAAGAACTACATATTTTTCTATGAATATTGCGAGTATATATTTTTCAATGTTTCAATTCTTACTGAAAAGATTCTTTATATACATGTAACATATTCCAGTTTTCATGAGAGTACCTTCATAATAAATTATCAATTTATCAATAAAAATTTCAGGTATATACTTACGCCCTCTGTGGTTATTGAAAAGTTGACCTGTTGCTGATCCGATGATAAAGGCTAGGACGAACAGCAACACTGTCGTCTGGACAGCCTTAGATAAGTAAATAAATAAATAAACACAAAACATGAATAAACACAAACGCATGGATAATTAAACAAAAACACATAAATGAATTAACACAAACACATGAATAGATAAACACAAACACATGAATGAATAAACACAAAAACATGAATAAATAAACACAAACACGTAAATAAACAAAAACACATCAATAGATAAACACATAAAAAAAATAAACATGAACAAACAAAAACACATAAATGAATAAACACAAAGATAAATAAACCTAATCATATAAACAAACAAAACGAATATATAAATGAATAATCAAAAACAGATAAATAAATAACATGAATATATAAATGAATAAATATTGATAGACTGATTGTTTTACGTCCTGTCAAGAAATTTTCACTCATTTCGAGACGTCAAATGAATAAATAAATAACATGAATTGATAAATGAATATCTTTTAAAAAAAAGAAACACTATAAATGAATGAATTAAAGAATCAAAATATTTGGAAGATCAGTTTTGAAACAAGTAAATAGATACGAGCATATAGATTAAGCGAATTAAAAAGTAAATGTAAATTGTCGTCTGTTAAAATAATGAAATTTAATAACAGTATAAAGTGGAAACCTTTCTGTCATTCTACATCTATAGTAGGTTATCTGAAAGACTGACTTAAATTTAGTTGACGATGACAAAATGTTAGACTACCAATTTAAATAGCTATTAAATATTTATCAACATTTATGTTTTAAAAATTTGAAAGATTAAACATTTTATTCCTTCAAATTTTCATTGATCATTTTAAAATTCTTACCATGGTATCTGTTGTCGAAAGATGCAAACACTCGAATGCTTGATTCACAAATATAACGATGATAACAAGAGAGGTGTTTTATGTAAAGAAGGTCGACCCATTTATCATGTTATTTTTGGAGATTAGCCTCCTCTTTTTCTATACCAAAGTTAATATTTTATGGTGTTATTTTTCTTAATACCCTAATAAAAGAAATATTGACTGATCGTCTTATGCTGTATTCCATAACTAGATCAAATTATTAGCAGCCTTCCTGTCTTGAATTTTGTAATCCTGATTCCATTCTTTGACGAGTACATGTAAATTTCTTCTATTGAAATATATACGAACAGAAATAACCATCAACTGCATGATCTACAAGCATATGACAATACAAAATTAGATGTTAGATTCGCTACCATACTCGCATTCATGCGAATTTTAATTAGATTGTATTTGATATAACACTTATTTCTTTTCTTTCATGATTCGGATTTTCGAACCTGTTCAACACTGTGAATGATTTTAAAGCTCTGCCGGAAAATTATGCACACGTACATGTAATTCACAAAAACTTTCATATATTCAATGATTAATAATTCTCAGAGTTATCAACGAATAAGTGTCTAATTTGTCGTATATGTATATACAGTGAACATTTTCCATTTCAAATTTCCCCTAGACAGATGCACTTGCGGATTTCCAAGCAACAATCTGTCAAACTTTTTGACTTCATGTGAAGGCTTAGTTAGAACATGTGATACATTCTGAGAAAACACCGTTCAGAAATCTTGCTTCTTTTTAAACTATTCTAAGTGGAACGGTGTGCCGCAAAAATTAATTTCATCGTGTCACCGGTAGGATATTGTCTAAGATAGGCTCTATCAAGGAGCACAACGTATACCCATGGGAATTCCAATAGACTGTTAGAAGATCTGATCACAAAAGACTACGAAGATATTGTTAATGAGCAACTCCAGATTATTTTTGATATCAACTTAAATAAAATAAATGTTTATTCAGTATATACATACATACAAACATACATACATAGAAACCAAAGATATCCCATGAAAGCTCGAAAGTTTATTTCCAATGGGGCTCTTTTGATGCATGGATGTTTGCGCTATGGGGTCATTTATGTGGGAGGAAACCGGAGTACCCGGAAGAAAGCCACGTGCCCGAGCGGGCGACCGTCATACCCTCTTACACACAACCACTGCCGGTCACGGGGATCGAACGGGGATCGAACTCGTGTCGCAGCGGTGAGAAGCGAGAGCGCTACCTCTACGCTACTCGGACACCCGAATACCACTCCAAGGTATTTGTGAATAGGATCAGAGCGGAGTAAAACAAAGTAATGTTTTGGATGACTGATCACTAGATATTGAAATGTCCATTTTCCATTTTTATATCACCTGAGCAAACTCAGGCGCCTATTGCAATTGATATCGTCCGTCGTCGTTCGTTGTCCGTTAACAATTGAACAATTTAAGCTTCTTCTTTTTTTTTTTATATAACTACCATTCCAATTCTATTTATATTTGGTATGAAGCACCGTTGGGACAAGGGAACATTAATTGTAGTTCTATGACTCCTGCACCCCTAGGGTCTTAGGAGCGGGACAAAAACTGCCAAAAATTGACTATTTTTCAAAAATCTTCTTTATAACTGCACATGTGTAATGACAACTAAATGCATAGTGATATAGAACAGGAAGGCTTCTCCCAAAATTGTAATTTTCATGATCCCCGGGATGGAGGTTCTGAATCCAGGGCGGGACCAAACTTTATATATAGACTAGTGTTTATGTGTAAAACATTCGAATAACATCTTCTTTAGTGTTATTGATACTAAATTAAACCTAAATGGATATTTAAAAAGAACAGATAGTCTTTACCAAAATTGTAAATTTTATGTTCCCAGGGTTGAAGGTTTTAGTATTAGGGGGTGGGGGTTTTGGTTTCAGAGTGGGGCCAAAATGGTCATTTATTGGATATGTGAACAATAAAACATTTCTAACATCTCAATAACTACCATAATTTAATATGAATCATCTTTAAGACAAAGGGGACATAAATTGCAAATTTGAGGATTCCTGCATCCCTGTGGCCTTAAGGGCGGGACAAAAACAGCCAAAAATTTACCATTTTTCTTCTCCATCGCCGCAGATCTTAATTAATAACTAAATTCATAGTAATATAGAGAAAGAAGGCCTCTACACAAATTGTACATTTCACGATCCCCGGGATAGAGGTTCTATCCAGAGGGTGGGACCAAACTTAGTATATAGTGTATATGTGTAAAACATTTAGATAACATCTTCTTTAATAGTGTCATTAATACCAGTACTAAATTAACATTTAAAAAGAACATGTAGTCCTTTATCAAAATTGTAAATTTGATGATCCCAGGAATAAGGGTTTTAAAATCAGAAATGAAACATCTTTTGGATAAGGGGAACAGAATTCCTGCACCCTTGGGTTCGGGAGGGGCAAAATTTTTACCAATTTTCAAAAATCGTCTTTACAAAAACACGTGTGTAAGAAAAACTAAATGCACAGTAAAATAGATCAGGATAACTTCTACCAAAATTGTAAATTTCATGATCCCTGGGATAGATGTTCCGACTCCAGGGAGGAGCCAAAATTGGTCCGTCGTCCGTTAACAATCTTACGTTTTTAACTTCTTGAAAATTACAAGGCCAATTGTGACCATTTTTTGGTGAGAATCTTCTCTGGGATAAGAGAAATATAAATTGTGAATTGTACCTTACTACCCCTGGGGTATCATTTTAGTTTTGTTAATGGTTATAATGTTCATAAAGCCCTATGTCAAAAGCGAAAATATTGAATTTCGCAGCACTTGGGTCAGGAGCGTAGGTCCTAGGGCGGGACCAATATGTTCATATATTGAAAAATTATTAAATCTTAATGAATCTTCTCTACTCCCAAACATATTTGAGAAAAACTAAATGGATAATCAATTATGTTGCCAATGAAGCTCTCTACCTCATATGTGAAATTCAGGGCTCCAGGACCAGGGGCTCAGGCTCTATGGCTGGGTCAATATGGTCATATAGTGAATCTTCTTCTCTACTCCCACATATATTTGACAAAAACTAAAGGTATGATTATGATGTCCCTAAAGCTCTCTATATAAATTGTGAAAGTCGTGGCTCCTGGAACAGGGGGGGGAGGGGGGGGGGGGGCAGACCCTTGGACAAAGCCAATAATAAGGCCACATAATGAAAATGTATTTAAAAGATTAAGAAATGTTAAAATGATCTATATGCTTCAAACTTCCATTCTTTATCCTTCTTTGATTAAATAGAAATTGTATGTATTTTGAAAAATCATAAACATGTGCATAAAAGACTCCTAATTGAGGCTTGTATGCAAATATGGAAATCCCTGTATGGGTGAACGTTAAGGCCTGTAGGTCTCTTCTTATTGACGAAGCCGCTGTCTATGAAGCGAAGAAGTCCAATCTTTAATTCATCCTGAGGAATGACGGTGTAAAGTGTTGAAAATCTTAAAAATAATAAATGAAAGGCTTGTCAGTTTTTGGAGGCTGCGATATGTAAGTGTACATGTACGTGTGTGTTTTGCTAATACTTTTCTGCCTCAATTTTTGAGGACATTTGCTTTTGATTTGACCCAATGTCCTAAAAAGAATAAACTTTCAATTTAAACAGCTTAATTCATCTTAAAGGCTTAAATGTATAATTCTATATGTACATACATTAAACTGGATCCTACCAGTTAGAACTGAAGTTAATTCTCGATTGAAGAAGTAAAACAATACAAAGCTTTGTTCATTGTACATAAAATTACATTTTAAAATAGGTTTTCCTAAAACAATTGCAAATATAAACCTATCAATGATGTTCCACGGAGCAGCTTACGATGCCTTAGACATGCCAATACATTTCTCACTCTACATCTACCGAAATACACTATATGTCGTCATTCTTTTCCTGAAATGTCCTTTCTCTGGAAATTTTGAGATAAAAGGAAATTTACCTGATATAAATCATCAACATTTGGATTTGATGTACAATACTAATATATATATATGTATACAAATTTGAATTAGATATTAGCTATGAATTTGACTTCAAATCATCATCTACTTTCACTGGATCGCTCTTGTTATACGAGTTCATCATTAAATTCCAGAGTGCAAATGACGTAATTATCATCGAGTTCTTTTGGTAAAACTGACAGACATTAAATTGAAGGAGAGGGTTTATGTAAGATTAGAATTCATGTTAGTGGAACAAACATCCGTCGATAAATGTAAAATTGAGCAAATGTATATCCATGTGGATAGTTTTTAACATTGGTACACTTGGCAAAACGCCACTAACATTCCAGAGACAAATCTTACTCTGCAAATATATAAATGGATGATATGTGTAGTCGTGAAATACGTTGTTAACCACTGCGTGCACAAGTGTTATCACCTTGTATACACTTAGTCAAGAAGGGCTCACAGCAGTTTCAATCGGTGAGGAGGGGATGCTTATCCCTCCTAGGCACCTGATCCCATCTCTGTGTTTGCCTTACACTAAATTTTGTATATGCTTTATGAGATTGATTACTGCTCATTATATTCACTTTTTCATATAGCAGAATTCAATTACACCACATATTTCTGATCTTTATATTTGTTTAGTATACTTGTAGGTCAGACTACAAGGTTGGAACCATTATTTAACCTCGATAAGCAGATTAAGGATTCATTTATTAATTCCACGTTTAACCTAAATTTCTTAAATGTTTGCCAAAACACAGTTCATTTGCACCGTGCAGACACACAAGGTCATATGCACTGGGTGTCCAATTCATCTTTCTATCTAATTTCAAAAATTTGAAGTTTACACTCATTTGATGAATCGAAAGAATTTTTATAACACTAGGCTAACAAAATTTTCTGTTTGTCCAACTTCTCATAGGTTTTCATTCAAATTAGTATTTCATTTTATTTCTAATAACTAGTATTACGGTATCAGCATTGGAACATTTTTTTCTATATACATAAATTAGAAAATTAGAGTTTTGATAGCCATCATTAAGAACTCTCGACACTGATGCGTTATATGATGTACCTTATAAAAAACGAAGAAGGGTTTAACTTTCCTTACATGTATATACATCTACATTCTTCTAACAATGTTCTTCACGGCATATCATAATATTGTTAAATTATCACATTGTCGAGAGGGGATTTTCAATCCATGTTCATATAATTATTATGCCACAAATATTTCAACGAAACCATGAGGATGAAATATTGTAGCTTGAGAAGCAAACTAATGTAGATATACGATTCTATCTGCAGAGTGATTTTATCTAGTATTTTAAATAAGTAACAACGAGTGAGATCAAACCAAAAATGAAAAATATTTAAGCATGTTGATTTTTTTTTTTAAATGATGGATAGGAAATGTATCAGTGTTGTATATTACACAATAACGAAATGTCATGAACTGAAATATAACCATTCCATTCCTTACACAATAACTAAATGTCATGAAATGTATTATAACCATTCTTTTCCTCACCCCTTTTCGGACACGAGTCTTAAATGCATATCAGAGTATTAAGCAGAACAATATTTAAGATACGAATTTAAATAATGTCACTGAAAGCCGAACCAAACGATTAAAAAATATTTTTATCGTAAATCCGTTTAGCACTTTAAATACTGTTTGTAATGATTGTAATCTAACTTAGTAACAGCTATTCAGCTTGGTCTAGATCCTTCACCTTTAAGGGACACTGAGAAATTCAAACTTGTGCCGTTTACACACAGAAAGAAAGATAACTTCAGTGCGTTGTAAATAAAAAAAAAAATTCCTGTCTGCGCCGTATACGTCCCATAACTCGATCGGGTAAACCGAGTAATCTGTAGTCAAATCAATGTGTAAGTGTACTTACATATGAATTTTTCATTAAAATATAAATGATGTATTGAATTTGGCAATACATGGCGGATGCGACTGATCAACAAGGAATACATATTCCTCCTAGGAACCTGTCCCCACCTCTAGTATGTCCAGGGGTTCGTGTTTGTCCTTCTCTTAATTTTGTATTCTTTATAGGATTTGTGTCCAGGGGTCTGTGTTTGCCCAACTATTTATTTTGTATTGCTTGTAGGAGTTCTGAGATTGATCACTGTTGGTTATCTTCACCTTTCATTTATGAGATGGACCATTGTTCGTTGTCTTCACTTGTTATTTTGAGATATTTTACATATTTAGCGTACGTTAGATTACATGCAAAAAAATTTGTGTTTGGAAATAAACTTTTCAGAATTTTCTTTTCTATTTGGAAGAAAGCAAGGGAAACCATTAGAATTGTTTAAATTTTAGAAATAAAGAGTATGTTTGTAAATAAATATAATTAACAACAATAGATAATATATAGATTGTTGCCTTCTACAGAATAGTTATTACGTTTGTTTAGAGCTAGTTGTAATATCTATTCATTCACTTACTCATCAATCGCCATTAGGAAGGTGCAAATAGTCCCTAAAATTTGGCAATTAAGGGCATCGGACACCTAAGTAAATTTCTTTTAGAATTTTTTTCATAACTATTTGTTAATGTTTTGATATTGCTCTGAACCATGAACTTTTCTATGAATCATTGAATTTTCAAATCAAGATTTTTGAATAATGCAAAAATTAAGGTGTTTTCATAAAAATGTTATATTTGCTTTATTCACAAATCTTGATTTGAGAATTTCATAGGAAAACATTCTCCAGAAATTGAAATCCTTCAAAAACATCATTTTGTTTTTGCATGCCATATATTAATGACTGCTTTATAATGTTGTTTGACCAAATAATATAAATTGTAACGTAAATACAGCAAAATTCTACTTTATTTGATGCATCCAAAAACTCAACGAACGTTGATCAATTTCATATTTTCTTAAAGAATGCAAAATTAGTCTTGGGCAAACATGAATATCTGGGCACACTAGAGGCAGGATTACGAGCCTAGGAGGAGTAAGCATTACCCCGTGACCGGTTACACTTGGTATGAATCACGTCAGGCAACATTTTACCTAATGACAGGTTGTATTTGCAAACTGGTTCCTTATAACGACCATAGAATTACTATAAACGAATTTATTGAAGCCTCCATGACGTCAATGAATATGCCAGTGGCCTACGTACTACTTAGATTTTTTAAAAATGATCACATGCAGAACATTTTCTCGCGTATCAAATAAGTTGAGAGACGTAAACACCACATGCAGGTCAAAATGGACTCTCTCTCTCTCTCTCTCTCTCTCTCTCTCTCTCTCTCTCTCTCTCTCTCTCTCTCTCTCTCTCTCTCTCTCTCTCTATATATATATATATATAAAAGCACCTCAAAGTGTCGGATCCACAACATGGATACAAGGTCAAATACAAAAAATTATACAAAGCACTAAAATGACCAACGACACGAACAGATTGTCTCGTTGTTCGTGTCGTTGGTCATTTTAGTGCTTTATATATATATATATATATATCAGTACCTAGTTGTGATTATTTAGTGCTTTATATATTAATTAATTGATTATCACATGTATCGTTTAGATCCTAGGGGTAAACGTAAGGTTGGGTGTTATAATTGTTTGTTTGTGCTTTATATTAAATATTCTATGCAATTGCATCGAGAGAACCACTCTCCTTATAAAATATCTTAAACACTGAATGACACAGCGACTGTGTGAGATTGCATCAGTGTGTATAAGTAGCGCTTTTGGAGCATAACAAAACTTCCTTTTTAGGGAAGTCGTTGTGGCCGAGTGGACTTCCGCACTGGTTTGACAATCTTGCTAGGCGGTGGGTGCCGTGTACGTCGCTGGTTCGACCCCGGGCTGGGGCGACCATTTTCAGTACCTAGTTGTGATTATTTAGTGCTTTATATATATATATATATACATGTCTTCCACTATCATGTGTACTTCTTCAATATCACCGAATGTTTGCATATTCTTCCTCTGGAAGACTTCACTAGATCGGTAAAGTTAGCTACTAGTAACCAGCTACTAGTAACTGGCTACTTAAAAAGAGAAAAGTTGGCTACTAGTAGCCAGCTACTTGAACCAGGAAAAGTTAGCTACTAGTAGCCAGTTACTAGTAGCCAGCTACTAAAAGTAAGAAAAGTTAGCTACTCGTAGCCAGTTACTACAAAATATAAAAGTTATAATTACTGATAGCTCGCTACCAGATAAAGGTTAATGAGTTTGAAAATTATTATCTATCAGATTTATTTCTAAAGACGACGAGGAGTCCTATGAAATTTCATGCTCAATTATCCCCAATTACATAACGTTGCAATGCAAAATACGAATAAACTTTTTCAACTGAGTGTTTACTTTAAAAGTTATACGGATTGAATTCAGACCTTCAATCATTTGATATACCATCCATTTTGAGATATCGGCTACTTTTACAATTTGATTCGAGTTACCCTGAAATTTCAACATAAGTGTGAATACCGTAAAAAACTTTATGTTTGTATAGATATCTGATGAATTTACGACTATACATATGGCAAGAAGTGATAGATGGTGTTTTGGTACGACACGAATTTTCAGATATCGCTCTTTAGGAAATCAGTTACTTATACATTTTGATTATCGGTAATATGAAATTTCAAGATCAGTATGAATACCTTAAGGAACTCCGTGTTTATATCATATATTTAACTTATTTACAACGATACGTATGGCGAGTAGTGATATTGGGTATCGTGATATGTCATCAATTTTCAGATATCACACTTAAGGAAGTCAGGTGCATATACCTTTTGATGGCAGGTAAACTGAAATTTCAAGTTTTTCGCAAATATCTTAAGGCACTCTAAGTTTGTATTAGATATCTGACTAATCTACAATTATCAAAGTCAAGAAGAGTGATATTAGGTATCTTGACATGTCGTAATTGTCAAGATATCACGCTTAAGGAAGTCAGCTACTTATACCTTTTGATTCCTGGTAACCTGAAATTTCAAGTTTTCCACCAATATGTTAAGGAACTCTGAGTTTGTATTAGATATCTGACTAATTTACAATTATCACAGTGAAGAAGAGTGATATTATATATCTTGACATGCCATAAATTTCCAGATATCACGCTTAAGGAAGTCAGCTACTTATACCTTTTGATTGCAGGTAACCTGAAATTTCAAGTTTTTCATAAATATCTGAAAGAACTCTGTGTTTGTATTAGATATCTGACTAATTTACAACTATCCATGTGAAGTGGAATGGTATTAGGTATCTTGATATGCCATCAATTTTCCGATATCACCTTTAAGGAAGTCAGCTACTTATACCTTTTGATTGCAGGTAACCTGAAATTTCAAGTTTTCTACCAATATTTTAAGGAATTCTGAGCTTGTATTAGATATCTGACTAATTTAAAATTATCAAAGTGAAGAAGAGTGATATTAGGTATCTTGAAATGCCATAAATTTCCAGATATCACGCTTAAGGAAGTCAGCTACTTATACCTTTTGATTCCTGGTAAACTGAAATTTCAAGTTTTTTATAAATATCTTAAAGAACTCTGTGTTTATATTAGATATCTGACTAGTTTACAACTATCCATGTGAAGTGGAGTGATACTAGGTATCTTGATATGCCATTAATTTTGAGATATCACGTTTAAGGAAGTCGGCTACTTATACCTTTTGATTGCAGGTAATCTGAAAATTAAAGTTTTTATAAAATATTTTAAGGAGCTCCGTGTTTGTTATAGATATCTGATTAATTTACCAATTCACACATGACAAGATGTGATATTAGGTATTTTGATTTTCCATCAATTTTCAGATATCACGTTTAAGGAAGTCAGCTACTTATACCATTTGATTCTAGGTAGCCTGAAACTTAAAGTTTTCCTTACATATCTTAAGGAACTCTGCGTTTGTATTAGAATATCATAATTTACCATCTCACATATGACAGTGAGTGATATTAAGTATCTTATTATGCCATCACTTTTCAGATATCACGCTTAAGGAAGTTAGCTACTTAGACCTTTTGATTGATGGTTACCTGAAATTTTTAAAAGTTTTGTAGATATCTTTTAAAAAACTGTGTGTTTGTATTAGATATTAGACTAATTATTTACTATCCACCTGAAGTGGAGTGATATTAGGTCTCTTAATATGCCATCAATTTTCAAATACATATATTAGATATCTGACTAATTTATCTTTGCCGATATTACTGGGTTTTATATGAAGTGTCTTGATATGCAATCAATTTTCAGATATCACGTTCGATGAAGTCAGCTACTTATACCTTTTGATTCCAGACATCCTGAAATTTAAAGTGTTTTGCATATAGCTTAAGGAACTCTGTGTTTCTGTTAGATATCTGACTAGTAAACTACTATCCACGTGAAGAGGTATGATAATAGGTATCAAGATACATAATATCACTCTTCTTCACGTGAAGGGTTGTAAGTTAGTCAGATATCTAATACAAACAAGGAGTTCCTCAAGATATTTACGGAAAACTTCAAATTTCAGGTTAATTAGAATAAAAAAGTATCAGTAGCTGACTTCCTTATGGGTGATATCTGAAAATTAATTGTATATCAAGATACCTAATATTACTCCTCTTCATGTGGATAGTTGCAAGTTAGTCAGATATCTAATACAAAAGCAGAGTTACTTAAGATATTTACGAAAAATTTGAAATTTCAGGTGTCGAGGAATCAAAAGATATAAGTAGCTGACTTCCTTATGGGTGATATCTGAAAATTGATGGCATATCAAGATCCCTAATATCACTCCCCTTCATGTGGATACTTGAAACTTAGTCAGATATCTAATACAAAAGCAGAGTTACTTAAGATATTTATGAAAAATTTGAAATTTCAGGTGTCGAGGAATCAAAAGATATAAGTAGCTGACTTCCTAAAGGGTGATATCTGAAAATTGATGGCATATCAAGATCCCTAATATCACTCCTCTTCATGTGGATACTTGAAACTTAGTCAGATATCGAATACAAACGCAGAGTACCTTAAGATATTTACGTAAAATTTGAAATTTTAGGTTACCTGCAATCAAAAGGTATAAGTAGCCGACTTCCTTAAGCGTAATATCTCAAAATTGATGGCATATCAACATACTTAATATAACTCCTTGTCATATGTGCACTAGTAAATTAATACGATATCTAATACAAACACAGAGTTCCTTAGAATATTTGCTAAAAGCTTTAAATTTTAAGCTTCTTGGAATCAAAAGGTATAAGTAGCTGACTTCCTTAAGCGTGATATCTGAAAATTGGTGGCATACTAAGATATTTAATATAACTCCTTGTGGTATGTAAGATGGTAAATTAATGAGATTTATAATACAAAGACAGAGTTCCTTAAGATATTTGCGAAAAGCCTGAAATTTTAGGCTACATGAAATCAAAAAGTATAAGTAGCTGACATCCTTATGGTTGATATCTGAAAATTGATGGCATATAAATATACCCAATATTCCTCTTCACTTGGATATTTGTAAATTAGTCAGATATCTAATACAAACACAGAGTTCCTTAAGATATTTATGAAAAACTTGAAATTTCAGGTTACCTGCAATCAAAAGGTATAAGTAGCTGACTTCCTTAAAGGTGATATCGGAAAATTGATGGCATATCAAGATACCTAATACCACTCTACTTCACATGGATAGTTGTAAATTAGTCATATATCTAATATAAACAAGGAGTTCTTTAAGATATTTATGAAAAACTTGAAATTTCAGGTTACCAGGAATCCAAAGGTATAAGTAGATGACTTCCTTAAGGGTGATATCTAAAAATTGATGGCATATCAAGATACCTAATACCATTCCACTTCACATGGATAGTTGTAAATTAGTCAGATATCTAATACAAACGCAGAGTTCTTTCAGATATTTATGAAAAACTTGAAATTTCAGGTTACCTGCAATCAAAAGTTATAAGTAGCTGACTTTGTCAAGTATGATATCTGAAAATTGTTGTCATATCAAGATACCTAATATCACACCTCTTCACGTGGGTAGTTATAAATTAGTCAGATATCTAATACAAACACAGAGTTCTTTCAGATATTTATGAAAAACTTGAAATTTCAGGTTACCAGGAATCAAAAGGTATAAGTAGCTGACTTCCTTAAGCGTGATATCTAAAAATTGATGGCATATCAAGATACCTAATATCAGATTTTGTCATATGTGCATTGGTAAATTAATCAGATATTCAAAACAAAGACGGGGTTCCTTAAAATATTTTCTAAAAACTTTATTTTTCAGGTTACCTGCAATCAAAAGGTATAAGTAGCTGACTTCCTTAAGCGGGATATATCAAAATTAATGGCATATCAAGATACCTAGTACCACTCCACTTCACATGAATAGTTGTAAACTAGTCAGATATCTAATACAAACAAGGAGTTCTTTCAGATATTTATGAAAACTTGAAATTTCAGGTTACTAGGAATCAAAAGGTATAAGTAGCTGACTTCCTTAAGCGTGACATCTGGACAATTACGGCATGTCAAGATACCTAATATCACTCTTCTTGACTTTGATAATTGTAAATTAGTCAGATATCTAATACAAACTTAGAGTGCCTTAAGATATTTGCGAAAAACTTGAAATTTCAGTTTACCTGCCATCAAAAGGTATATGCACCTGACTTCCTTAAGTGTGATATCTGAAAATTGATGACATATCACGATACCCAATATCACTACTCGCCATACGTATCGTTGTAAATAAGTTAAATATATGATATAAACACGGAGTTCCTTAAGGTATTCATACTGATCTTGAAATTTCATATTACCGAAAATCAAAATGTATAAGTAACTGATTTCCTAAAGAGCGATATCTGAAAATTCGTGTCGTACCAAAACACCATCTATCACTTCTTGCCATATGTATAGTCGTAAATTCGGCAGATATCTATACAAACATAAAGTGTCTTACGGTATTCACACTTATGTTGAAATTTCAGAGTAACTCGAATCAAATTGTAAAAGTAGCCGATATCTCAAAATGGATGGTATATCAAATGATTGAAGGTCTGAATTCAATCCGTATAACCTTTAAAGTAAACACTCAGTTGAAAAAGTTTATTCGTATTTTGCATTGCAACGTTATGTAATTGGGGATAATTGAGCATGAAATTTCATAGGACTCCTCGTCGTCTTTAGAAATAAATCTGATAGATAATAATTTTCAAACTCATTAACCTTTATCTGGTAGCGAGCTATCAGTAATTATAACTTTTATATTTTGTAGTAGCTGGCTACGAGTAGCTAACTTTTTTACTTTTAGTAGCTGGTTACTAGTAACTGGCTACTAGTGGCTAACTTTTCCTGGTTCAAGTAGCTGGCTACTAGTAGCCAACTTTTCTCTTTTCAAGTAGCCAGTTACTAGTAGCTGTTTACTAGTAGCCAACTTTACCGATCTGACTTCACTAGTGCTTGAGATTCCAAATGGCAGTCGTGTGTAGCGGTAACGACCGAATGGAGTTTGAAATGTACATAAATACGAACTTTCAGTTTCAAATTCTACTTCAAGGTATCCATCTTTTTCATCCAAAATTGTAAAGAGCGATCTTCCATTAAGCTGTGAAGCAATCTCTTGTACAGTTGGTATTTTTTTGATATGTTGTCTTTTGATTGCCTGAATTACTAAGGTTTCTCGGGTCTAGACACACTCTGAGATTTGCATTTTTCTTCTAAACTATTACTAAACTGTTAATCCAGTCTGTTGCTTCTTCATCTGCCACGATAACACCGCTTTCCTCTAACTTTTCTAAAGTTTTCTTTAGTCCCGGCATGATTTTGTGTGGTACCCGTCTGGGTGGATTGATCACTGCCTTGACTGTCGGATCCAGCTCTATATGGTATTGGCCTTCGAATTTTCTTAAGCCATTAAAAACTTCTTTTTCAGCTAGTAGCGTTTTCATTGTCACATTTTCATTTTGTTTTTAACAACTACTTTCTATACTAAGTTTTTCTGCGAACACGTTTCAACCTAAGAATCGATGTTGCGTCGAAATCAACAATGTAAAATTTGGCGTCACTACTTTGAGAGTCATTCTGTGTTTTCAGATTTAGCTTCAATCTACCCAGCGATTGTACAACTTTGTTTCCATACGTCGTTAAGTTGACACGTGTTTGTTGGAGTTTTGCGTTCTTGAGTTTGCTGAATAAACTATTCGGGATAACGTTTGTTTCGACACTCATTTCTAGTTGAATTTCACAGTTTTGTTCTCTATATTGACAAGTGAATACATGTACTATGCGTTGTCTCCCTTTGAATGATTCTACTGTGTGAACTTTGAGTTCGCTTATATATAGCCGATTGTCTGATGCGTCAGATGCTACATTAAAATTTTCTACTTCATGTATTCTTTTCTCGGTGAAACAATGCTTTTGCGAAATGGTTAGTTTTCTGGCACGACATGCGCCTTTTTCCGTATGCTGGACAAGAATTAAGTTTATATTCCGCAATTTTGAAATAGAATACCCGTATACGAGCAAAAAACTCTGGCAGTTTTTGTGATTGGATAATCAATGAAATGTCTAATGAAAAACACATCTTAAATGAACATGTCATTTATTATCATGATCAAACAAATGACGTAGTAAAACAAGTTCAAACAAAATGACGTAATCGACCAAAATATACAAAATTAATTGGCTGGGACAACATTTATAATTGTTGCTACATCTCTTGCAATCAAATGTTTGTTTTCTTTGTTGAATTTATGATGGGGTTTTGAGGAGGCTGTTGATGTCAATTGTTTCTGCTTTGTTTGCGCTACAGGGAAATGTTATTTTGTGTGATGTTTCTTTGAGATTGCGTGTACCTGGATCTCACCTTTAATTGCCTTCAATTGATTTTTACTTGCCTCGGCTGCCCTACACATATCTACAACTTGATCGAACATTGGGTTGTCAATTCTCGTTACATATTAAAATTAATGAGTGTAATATGTGGCAATGGAAAAGTCTGTTCCCATCGAGCGTCAAGACATATCTGAACTGACTCGTCCTACGCTGGATCAAGTCAAAAACAAAGAACGAGTACTAAAACATTGTGCTGATATGAAGACGTTTTGTTTGTTATCAGCTTTTGTAGTTTAGTTGTAGTTTTAGTTTCCTTTTCTATTGAGTTTTCTTTTCTATGTAAATATTATATCGTCCTGAGGAAGATACAGGTTGTCCTAAACATTTGACAATTCACTGTTGTTCGTGTCGTTGGCCATTTTAGTGCTTCTTATATCCTCTTTTTTTGACCTCGTATCTACTATTAGATCCGACACTTTGGATGTTGAGTGTTGTTGGGTTATAGTGCGCTTATATATATATATATATATATATATATATATATATTAGTGCATCAGGTGGTCGAAATTCATTCATATTGTCTATATTTCATCACTTTCTTCTGACACCATGTGTGATGGTTTGAAACACAAACAGGTCGACATAACTACACCACATTAATTTGATTGCTTACACAATAATACGAGTTCGTGCTAATATATTTCTAGAAAAGAATGCTGATTTCTCCAAAAAGAATAGATCAAAGGTTATACGCGTACAGATAAAAGTATAAACATAATATCAAAAAGACAGGTTTTTAAAACATAAGCTTAATCAACCATGGGTGTCGGACGATATAGTTTCAAAAGCTTCGATTAATGTTCGCGAATTTCATGATCAATATAATGATTCATCTAACAAATAATAGCTATACCATAATGTTGAATGTTGTCTCATTACAGATTACTCCATTTACTTGATCAAGTTAGGAGGCTCATGATGGGTGTGACCAGTCAACAGGGAATGCTTGCTCCTCGTAGTCACTTGATCCTATCTCTGTTGTTTTCTGTTTGTCGTATTCTTATTTTTCTATCCTTTATACGATTTATTTAGGGTTAGGGATACAGCGTATGGTGAGTTTTTAAATCGGTGCAAGCTACTGACAAACAAGTTGATGGTATAGTGGATTCAAAGGTCTCGATTAAAGTCGGCATTTCGCAAATTCTATGGTCGTTATAACGATCTAGTTTGCCAATACAACCTATCATTGGGTCATATGCTGTCTGATGTGTTTCATACCGATTGTTAGACCGTTCTTGGTACACTGATTTTGACTACGGATAATTCCGTTTACCTGATTAGAATATAGGGCTCATGGCGGGTGTGACTGGTCGACAGGGGATGCTTACTTCTCGTAGGCACCTGGTCCCACCTCTGGTGAGTCCAACTATCTACTTTGTGTTGCTTAAAGGAGTTATGAGATCGATCACTGTTTGTTATCTTCACCTTTCATTAGATTGATAACCGTTAGTTATCTTCAGTTTTTCATTGATCACAGTTCGTTCTCTTCACGTTTTTCATTGCAACATTTTTATCTTTAAAAGATCATTGTTTTCATTCAAAGTAAGTTCTATAGAAAAGGGCATCGGTAAATGCATATCATTGAAACGTATATGCAGTTTTATGTTTTGTGAATAGTTTTTTTAACACTCTCTGGAAAAACAAAATGAATTGCTGTTTCAATGACACTTCCACACATATCACACATTGTTTTAAATATTTATTTCACTCAGATAATGAATAAATAAATCAATGCAAATATGACAGTGCAGTATATTTGTTTCACAATTTCCTATGTTATAACATGTCTAAGAATTTGAGAAGTTATGGCGATGTAAGTGATGAATAGGGGATGCTCACTCCTCCTAGGCACATCACCCCATCTTTTGATGTGTCCAGAGGTCCGTGTTTGCCCTTTCCGTAAATTTGTATATTTTATAGGATTTAAGAGATTGATCACAGTTCGTTATATTCTCTTGTTCATTATGTTTACCTTTCCTTACAATTAAACGTATGACGCTGATGATAAAATCGTGATACTGGTCTTTTGTACCCCTTGTACCCAAGAGAAGCGTAAGATAAAATTGCTGCATATGATGTATGTACAACCAATTGATATCCTTTATCTTAGTTGTATTCGTAACGAATTCTCAATTTACTTAATCAGTCTACAATCCCAGTTTATAGATATGATAACGACTAAGTAAACATTATTACGTAGATACTGCATTTGCAGTTTAGTTCCGGTTTGAGTATGAAAATGGGGCTGAATTTTTTATTGCTAGTAAGTCTTTATATTATTTTTATTATTTAATCTATGTTCGGTCTCTTTAGCTTATTTTTGAATAGGAAACACTACAAAACGAAATAAGGCCAAGGGTGTCCTTCTTCCTCCCCGTTGTTTGGTACTGTTCTGTTTGCTTTTATATTTATGCAAAGCAAATTGATTTATTTACCCTCATACACTCCCCGAAGACAGTGGTAAGTATGGATTCCCCATGATTTAGTTTTTAAAGATTTGGGTACAGGCATCCGTTGTTTTTCTTTCTTTCCTTATTTTTCCCCATTTATAATTATTGGGTTTTTGTTGGTCAAGAATTCTTTAAAAACTATTCATTTGAAAATCCTATCTACGAGAGTAAGCCCTATGGGTGACGGGCATCAAACGAAACACCTATGACATGAAACAGTCAATCTAATACGCCCAGTCACCAACCTACATGTACATGTACAGTTCTGTATTACATTTAACGTAAATGCTACCTTGTCAAATCGACTGATAAAGGAAAGGTTTGTTTCAAACATAAAGCTAGTGATTTTAGATGTTTTGTTTTGATTGTTTGAACAAATATATTGTTTTAAGATCCATTTGATAATGTTTTACTGGTGTAGAGACGTCACCAGCTTTTATTTAAAATACCAATACCACAAATTTAGACCTATGGCGCTTACGGCCGTAGCAGTGAGGGTTCTTGATTGTCCCAACGCCTGCAGCGACACGGGACTTCCGTGTTTAAGATCATACCTTAATTTTGTATTGCTTATAGGAGCAGTGTTCGTTATCTTCGCCTTTCATCTGGAAGACATGTGACTTTCACTTTTAGCGCCAGGAGCCTGTGAAGAACGTTAAACGACATAGCCAAGGATTGACGAGAGCCAGGAAGGAGATAGGCCTGGCTTTCTTAGTTGTGAAGCAAGCGCCCTATCCACTCTAATGTACCGCGATGTGTGTTGTATGTAATTAAGGGTTTTCAATTAACTATTAATAATGAGAACAATTTTTTTCAGGTCCTTTATTCCGTCAGCATTATAGGTAAGGATACGAGTATTACTGATCATTACTTAGGTTGAAAAACTCCTTTTAGAAATAAATTTCAAATATTTTAAATTTTGCATTTTCTAATACATTTAGGGGGAGCGTCTTCGGCGACAACAGCATTTGGTAAGCATGAAGCATATGACTTGTACCTTTCTTTATCTAACGGTTTCTATCTATCTATCTATCCATCCATTCATCTATCTATCTATCTATCTATCTATCTATCTATCTATCCATCCATCCATCCATCCATCTATCTATCTATATAATATATATATATATATATATATATATATATACACACACACGGTGGTGGGTGCCGTACGTCGCTGGTTCGACCCCGGGCTGGGGCGAAAATTTTCAGTACCTAGTTGTGATTATTTAGTGCTTTATATATTAATTAATTGATTATCACATGTATCGTTTAGATCCTAGGGTTAAACGTAAGGTTGGATGTTATAATTGTTTGTTTGTGCTTTATATATATATGTATGTATGTATATATATATATATATATATATATATATATATATATATATATGGAGAGAGAGAGAGAGAGAGAGAGAGAGAGAGAGAGAGAGAGAGAGAGGTTCACAATATATGGAATATAGATAGTAGATAGTCACTTTCGCCCCTGTCCGGAGTTGCAATTCACGCCTGCGGACCGTGACCTCCCATATTGTAACAGCATGTGACCAACGGACTAGACCACTCAACCATTTAAACTGTCAATTCAATTATTTCATTGTCCTTGAGTTATACAACTCATCGGAATACATTTCGTACAGGTATATATATTACACAACGTATCTAATTTTATTAGGTAGCACCGGGTGGGTGACAGTAGAAGATAGGAGGAGAAGAAATTACAAATATTATTTAATCACATTATGAGAATCATATGTTATTAGAAAAATACTAAAATTACAATATTGACTCACAAAGTTAAACTTTGTATTTTCACAGCTTTTGCTAAAAATTTACCCAAGTTATTGAGTTCTTTAGTATTGTCTACAGTCTATTCTTGGCTTTGTGTAATAGAAACTCTTAGTAAATTTCTTTCTCAAATCAATGTAAATGGATATTTCGAGATAAAATAAAACTCATCTTCTATATCATTATAATCACATAATTTACAAATCCTCGCAGTCCTTAAAACATTGTTGTGTCTGCTTTTTTCAATATTCAAAGAATATGAAGACTTTCTGAATGTAGTGATATTATTTCCGTTTAAGTTGGTTGGCCTTTTGAGATATGATTGCAAACAAAAGTTATCTATTAAATATTGCTAAAGAACACTTTTTGGTAAACTTAAAAGAGACGACATTAGGTTTGGTTTGTAGATATCCAATATTCTGAATTCTATTATCTTATAATCTTTAAGTTGATTCCAACACGACTTTTCAAACAAATATTCTAAACCAATGCTTGACAGGTAATCTTTTACATTAACACTCCAGCTGTCATTGTTTGCAATGATATTTTTATAGCATTCTTTCCAAAATATTGTTATTCGTGGTTTCCATTTTTACCAAGAATTTAAAACTTGTAAATTTTCTTCTAATGTAAAGTGAAAATCTCCCAAGTTTACAATACACCACATTAGTGTTAGTTCTTCTGTTTACCTCTAGCAATTGTTTGCAAAAAAGAAAGATGCGACCGGTCGATATGGGATTGATTACTTTTCCAAGACACCTGATTCTACCTCTGATATATCCAGGGGTCTGTGTTTGCCCAACTCTCTATTTTGTGTTGGTTATAGGAGTTATGAGATTGATCACTCACTGTTCGTTATCATCACTTTTCATGCACATTTTCAATGTCCCGTCCTATTACGAATATTCCAATTTCACATGCGTATGAAAGAATACTGCGTACATAAAAATCAAAATTTCAACATTGGGATAAACTCTACACGAAAAGTTGAATGAACGTAAATCTAAGTTGATCATACAAGATACACACTGCATTTGAAATATTTTATAGAACACAGATATTGCAATAAACTCTGGAATGCTCCTACTTGCCCAAGTAATGAATCATTGAATATAAAGCGAAGAATGCCATTCTTTATCATAATATTTTGGTATTTTTCAATTGGCAGACTTACATGTAACTTCGATTTTTTTCAAGAGCCGAGCAAGCTTTCGTTTACAAAGAAAGAAAATACAACAACGCAATAGCAAATGAATATATTTTTTTTTCAAATTTCATAACATAAGATGCAAGTTAATTAACAATTAACTAACTCCTCTTTTCTGTTATCACTTAAAAATCATAACGGTTTGTTGCACTTTTCTTATGTATATAAGTGTATAACAGAGAAAGGCTTGTAACTCTTATTACTGGGTGTCGATTAACAATGATTAAATAACGGCATTTCATTCTGAACTTCGTACTGAACTTTGTCACTTTTAAGTTCATATTGCGTTTCTAAGTTACAACCAAATTTCGTTCAACATTACGAAGTATTTCCTGATATTCGAGAATTTGAAAAAAATACTTCATTCTTATAGTAAATAGTAACTTGGGTCCGTTGAGCACACCATTTATGAAATATACCAGGGGCGGATCCAGGAATTGCGATTACGGGTACTTTATGTGGCAGGGGGTCCGGGATTTTACAGATTTTATAGGGCTTGAAATATGTCTCCTATTTAGACATTTGTACAACTTTCTATCATTTTTAATAAGGTGAAATTGATAAAATGACGCAAATTTTTAAGTTTTCTTTAACAAATTAAGTTCTCCCAATAAAGAATGCAAGAAATCAAAAGATTTTGTCATTTATTTCTCTAGGAGTTGAAGAAATTATTGCTTCTTTTGTCGTTTAGTACAGTTTTCTAAACAAGATACCACGATTTACCTTAAAATTTGAAAATTTTAGCCCCCCCCCCCCTCCTTAATTCCGCCACTGCATACAACAAACATTTCAATATCTATGGGCACCAGGATGTGACGCAAAATTTTAACCACTGTGAGTCTTGATTCACAACATTGCTGTAAAAGACGTTAACTTTCATTTTGTTTGACTAACATAATCAAGACCCGTTGAACCATAGTTTTCTGGTAAAGATTACCAATATAATTTTCTAAAGAAATTGTAAGCTAAATCAAAATCGCTACAAAATTAAATCAGCATCTAGTATGCTAAATCAAAACGAAATTTTAAAATGTCATTGAACCACAAAATAAAAAGAAAGAACCCAATTTACTTACTGTCTGAAGTGATAACGCTATATCTCCAAAATAACAATACTATGTCCGAAGTTAAAGCCTGCTACCTAACTTGTTTTATTTTAGTGTAAATAAGAAAAAATCCGATGAAACCCGAAAACACAATCTAGAATGTTCGTCGAATAAATCGATATACAACTCACTTATGTGCCTATGTTAAGTGGAATGATGATAGCCAGGCATTTCCAAATACATCTAGTACTCTCCGAAATATGAACAGTTTATATTCAAGTACAGGAATATCTTTAATTTGTTGATAGATTATAGGAAGCAAAACATTAATGATTCTCATTAAAAAAAAATAACACTTTGAGCCTATGCATATATCTTTTGTTTAAATTCCACCAGCATACAACTGTGGAGAGAATATCACCTATGGTTCCGGAGAGATAAGAAGTCCAAACTACCCATCACAATATGAAAACTACATGAACTGTAACTGGGTTATAGAACGTCCCTCAAACCAAGAAATCTACCTTGACATCCTTGACTTCTCTACGGAAAGATGTTGTGATACACTGCGAATAATAAACCTCAACAATGGATATGAACTTGCAAAGTACGTTTCATTACTCCGTTTACCTGATCAAGACAGGGGTTACGCCGGGTGTGACCGGTCGACAGGGGATGCTTACTCCTCCTAGACACAGTATCCCACCTTTGGTATATCAAGGGGTCTGTGTTTGTCCAATTCTTTAATTTGTATTCCTTATAGGAGTTATGAGATTGATCACTGTTCGTTATCTTCATCTTTCATAATTATGCATACATGTATACTGTTTGAAAGATTTCATGACTCTACAAATTGAAAGATTAATAGGCAGATAACATAAATATAGATTTAGTATTCCCTCGCAGTAAAGAATTCAATATTGGAAATGTGTTAAGGCGGGGTTTTTGTCCCCTTTTTGTTATAAACGAACAATTGATTGTAGCAATTCTGTTGGAATTAATTTTGTTTATGTTTTTTATTGATTTCTTACGTATACAGCGAAAATGTATTGAAAATATTAGATAATGTCTTGAAGTAAAACGAATGCTATCTTTCCCCCAAATGAATTGTACTGTTTAAAAGCATTTATCGGGATACTTTCAGAATTTCTGGCTATTGTGGATCGTATGGAAGAGTATATACGTCTTCTAACAGGATCGAGCTTTACTTTAGAACAGACATATCTGATGTGGATAGGGGTTTTAGAATACGCTTTGGAACACGCTATATGTACACTGGCAAGTATCTTATTTTCTAAGTTTATATGGACAAATCAAAGGTACATATGTACTTGTATGTGACACAGTATGGGGCCCCTAGAGCTAGTGGAATTACCTTTGTCTTCAGATTATGATGAAAGTTTGATTTTCACTTACATGTATCACATATACATACATGGGAAGGGCCTATCAAAGTTTTTGAACTATTGCTTAATCCTTTTGATCTTTTATCAATAAAGTATGTTTAATTCACCAGATGTTATCTTTCAAATCAAAGGTATTATGTGCACATATATACATCATAAAAACATTTCAAAATCACACTGGTCAAAATGCCTCGGTGGTTAAAGTGTTTGTGACACAACCGAGAGATCGTGAATTCGAGCTCAGTCTGTACCTTGGCTTCTGTCAAAGTTAAGACGTCATAGGTGTGAATGATTTGTCACATTAGACCTATGATGAAGATGGTCTATACAGTCAATGTTATTTATTGTATCATGCCTACCTCGAGACTAAAAAGTTCGCTTTTTAAGTAAGGTCGCAGGTGAACTCAGTCGAATTTTGACCGATGTCTTAAAGTCATGCTCAGTTGACAAGTTCAAGGATAGAACTTTCGAATTATGGTCCCGTATTCTTTTAATGTACAGTACGTTTGATAGCTGCAAATCTTACAAAAATTACCAAAATGATTTTAAGGATAATTTTTCTTAAGTCAAATAAGTGCAAAATTCACAGAGGGGCGTTAAAGAAATGAACATACTAACAAAACAAACGTTAAATGCATGACTGGAGGTAAGTCAATGTGACGTTGTGAAATAAAAAGTAGGAGACAACACAAAGTATGAATTGAAAAATAAAAGGATGAAAAACAGTTATATTGGCACACTGATACTGACTACGGATTACTCCGTTTACGTCATTGGAATATAAGGTTCACGGCGGATGTGACCGGTCGACAGGGGCTGCTTACTCCTCCTAAGCACCTCATCCCACCTCTGATATATTAAAGGGTCCGTGTTTGCCCAATTCGTTATTTAGTATTCCTTATTCGAAACATGAGATTGATCACTGTTCGTTATTTTCACCTTTCATAAAGGTATGTAACCAACGTGTTATAAGGTATTCGTATTATCCTCGTTGTCAATGAGAAGAACAACAATGTGTTTACATATTTGTTTTAGCTTAACTTTCACTTACGACCCCAGGGAATGATTTAAATTGATCTCTGCTGAAAAGAAACCGACGGAATTCGGGAAATCGAATTTTGATATGACTCTTTCCTTCAGCACATTACATTGTATTAGACATAAATAGAAATCTTCTTTTCCTACCTAATACAGTAGAAGTTCATTCGTCCTAGCGTTCGTTGTGACTTGGGATCTCGGATTTTATGGCCGTATCCCACATACCCGTGATACCCAACACCTTCATTTCGAGTAAAATTACGAAAACTATGTATTTCTGCTGCAGCCGAAATTGGGAATTCTTTAGACGTTGGTTGTTTGAATTTTTTTACTGTTCTTTTTTTTTCGTTTTTGTATTGTTGGCATAGATATAGCATAAATACTACTTATGTGTTAACTTTAACTACACGCAATACAATTACTGCGTCATGTCATATGCTTTTATCAACATCACCACGTCGACATTGTGTCGTTATCGTATCCCTCTATATGTACCATGTCGACATTTTTCGCATCGTCGGAATTGTAGTGTTGCCAATGAAAGGTGGAGATAACGAACAATGATCAATTTCATAACTCCTATAAGCAATACAAAATAGATAGTTGGGCAAACACGAACCCCTGGACACACCAGAGGTGGGATCAGGTGCGTAGGAGGAGTAAACATCCCCTTTCGACCGGTCACACCAGCCGTGAGCCCTATATCCTAATCAGGTAAACGGAATTATCCGTAGTCAAAATCAGTGTGCCAAGAACGGCCTAACAATTGGTATGAAACATGTCAGACAGCATTTGACCCAATGATGGGTTGTATTGACGAACTAGATCGTTATAACGACCATAAAATTTGCGAAATGCTGACTTCAATCGAGACTGTTGACACCCCTGTACCATGAACTTGTTTGTCAGTAGCTTGTCTCGATTTAAAAACTGACCATAAGGAGAACAAGCTCTAGTATATCGAATCAGTTGGGAGATATAAACACCATATGCAGGTGATAATGGAATATTGCTTATAAATATAGGAAGTTGACGATGGAGAAGCTGAAATCATACCGTTTGTCATACAGTTGAGTTGTAAGTGTGCCATCAATGTCTACTTTCAATAAAATATCTAGGTTTGAAGCAGAAGTGGACGACTCTGTAGTGTCTTTTATTTTGAGCTCACAGGGATATATCGAATCGACATATGAATGAAAGTTGTTATTGTTAATAGACAAAACGTCATCGATATATCTAAATGTCGAATTGAAGGCCACAGCGAGAGATTTTTTCTTCTCACGTAGAAGTTTTTGAATAAATTCTGCTTCATAGGAATATAGAAACAGGTCAGCTAACAAAGGAGCACAATTCGTTCCCATGGGAATTCCAACATACTGTTGGAAGACCTGATCACCGAAGACCACGGAGATATTATCAGTGAGGAACTCTAGCTTATTTTTTTAATTTTTCAACTTCAGAGTACTAGTGCGTGGAATCAGAGTAGTGTTTAACAAAATTATTTTTTTTTGATGACTGATCACTAGATAGGAATATTTCCGTTTTCCATTTTTGTTGAAGAAGCAACTGTCTATGATTTTAAAAAGTCTAGTCGTGATGAATGTTCGTGTAAAGTGTTGAAAAGTGATAGGTTTTGATGTTATTGATTTGGGAAAAGTTTTGCGATTTAAAGTTTACTAAATGTACTTTAGAATTTTTTAGAATCCACATTTGATTTTAAAACACCACTTCTGGCATATGTAGTCGCACAGTATGTTTGAAGTTTCTCTTTCACAGCTGTTAATGATTTTGTGAGGAGCAAAGTTAGGGGCTTTGTAGAGCACTTACTGGATCCAGCAATGTATCTTTGTTGGTAAGGGTTTTATGTAGTTTAGGAATCCAGTATAGATACGGTAACTCATATTCATTCGACCCATTGACTGGGATATTAAATGTGTCTAAAACTGAAGGATGGTTTTGAAGAATTTCATCTTTTGAAAGGGTAGTTGGAGTATAAATACGATTACCAAAGTGGAATTAATACCAAGTTCGTTTAAAATACAGTTGCAATAATGAGCCTTACAAACAAAGGCAATGTTGTTACAAGGTTTGTCAGCTGGAACAAAAACATTCCTCATATAACCTATCTAATTCTTTTCTCACTTTTGGTTTACTAAACACAGAAGGGTAGATGTAAATACTTTTGTTTTAATATGTCTAATGCGGGATTTTAATTTTCCTCTAATTATTTTAACCCATTCTGACAATATCGGGATAGCAACTGAAAGATTGGACGGGACATATCTTCTGCATCACGCATTGATCCAATTTGCAGTCCAAATTTTTGGAAGATTGATCAAAACGACTTTGGTTCAAAATTCTGACCAAGTGTACCATGTCAAAACGCCAACATGCAATTGTTGTTTTGTTGTTTATTTGTTTTAGCAGTGAGGGTTCTTTAACGTGCCAACCCCTGCCGCGACACGGAGCCTCCGTTTTTAAGGTCATATCAGAAAAGCCCGTGATTCTCACGCCTCTCTTTCTCACTCTCTTTTCTATGATCGTTATAAAGATCTGTCGTTGGGTCAAATGCTATTTGAGGTTTTTTATACCAATTTTAAGCCGTTCTTTACACACTGTGATTTACACACTGGTGTGACAGGTCGACAGGGGATGCTTAACTCTCCTAGGCACATGATCGCACCTCTGGTATGTTTAGGGATCCGTGTTTGCCTAACTCTTAATTTTGTATTCCTTATAGGACCCGTTTGACAAATGAGCACTCATTACCTACATTTATGTCTTGTTTGTGACGCTGTCATTGCACAAGCAGGGCTCAAACTCACGATCGCCCGTTTACGAAGTGAACGTTCTACCACTGTGCTACCGCGACCGGCAGTTCACGCAATGTAGACAACATCGAATATGATTACGTTAAGACTTTGCACCTTATTGGAGGCAATGATGATTAGATTATTATGGTTGGTATACCGACATTCATTGTAAAATGAAGAAAGCAACATAAGTGTGATAGGAGGTGATTGTTCGAAATTGAATTACTATAACTAAATATCTCGCATGCACATATATGTGTTGCAGACCGGTAACTTTACTGGCTAGGGCATTCAGTTCCCATCCGGGAGATCCACTTTCCATTCTTAATCCTGACGCCGTGTCAAACCTAAAATGAGTACCGGTATTTATTCTCTAATCACTCACCATTAGAATTTGAAGTCACCGATCTTTCAAATTTGACCTTAAAAAGGAGGTTCCATGTCACGGCAACCGTTATTGCTATTAACAACCCTGAGCGTCAAAAATAGGTCAAAGTTTGTGACACTTTAACACATTAAGTTGATGGTCTTGACATCAAAGTAAAATGCTTCAATGACACTCAGAAAATACTAACAATTACATCACTTTGCTTACACTTGAATTCGAATTATAAGCCTTTTGAACCGACCAGGGATAATAGGATAATTTTCTTCCAAAAATGTAATTGATTTGTTGAAGTTGTAACATGTTTGAAATATTTCCATGTGATATATCTTGTTCATTGCTGTTGGTCAAAATTGGATCCGGAAGTCATGCAAATATCAATGATATCTATAATCCACATTTTATTACAATACTAATAAAGGGTTTAGGAAGGAAAAGTTCCAAACCCCTTCCTATGCATTTTTCAGTATGGCTTTACTACACCACCATCGGTCATCAGCTTGCCCTTCGAAATATGATTTTGCATATGGCGTTTACGTCTCTCGGCTTATTCGATACGCAAGAGCTTGTTCTGCGTATGCTTAGTTTTTAAATCGAGACAGGCTACTGACAAACAAGTTGATGTTATAGGGGTTTCAACAGTCTCGTTTGAAGTCAGCATTTCGGTAATTCTATGACCGTTATAACCATCTAGTTTGCCAATAAAACCTATCATTGGGTCAAATGCCGTCTGACGTGTTGCATACCGATTGTTAGGCCGTTCTTTACACACTGATTTTCACTACGGACTACTCCGTTCACTTGATCAAGATATAGGGCTCACGGTAGGAGTGACCGGGCGACAAGGGATACTTACTCCTCCTAGGCACCTGATCTCACCTCTGGTATATCCAGGGTTCCATGTTTTCCAAGCTCTATTTTGTATTCTTTTTTGGACTTGTGAGTTTGATCAGTGGTCGTTATCTCTACTTTTTCATTGATACAAAATTGATACAACACTACTCGAGGATGCAAGGTGAAGATAATGAACAGTGATCAATCTCATAACTCCTATAATCGAGGATGCATAGATAATTAGAACAAACCTATCCTTTAGAATCTTTTCGTGTTTGTTCTTTATTCACTGCCGCTTATATCCACAAGAAAGCATGATGAAACAATATGGCGTTCGATACTCTATTCAATCATCATATGCAACATCTATTTAATAAAGTTTATACAGAATTAGAAATGGTCACTGGAACTGGTCAAGAGACAATAACACCTTTCGTCAAAGAGCAGTCATTGAGACCAGTTGCATTTTTTACACCTCCCGTTGGTTATTTTCATACTTGGTCGGTCTTGATCACCCCTCTGGTCAATATTTTCTAGTCTTAAAAGGGCAGCCGATATTATGAGAGGAAATCACACGTTTCTTACCTGGTATTATTTTTTTTGACAAGTGACCGGTTTTCGGGAATGACCGGCTTTGTGAGATTTTATTCGTAAGGAAACGTTAAGATTTCTGTCGGGACTTTAAGAATACGCCGGTACTTACGGGAGGGGGGGGGCGATTTTCTGAGGAGCCGGTTTGAAGAAGTTTCTCTGTACATGACGACATTTGTATATTCGTTGTTCAACAGTAGTTCTGTTGTTTAAAAGAATTGGAAAACTATTGTTGCTATCTTTACACCCCGAACAGTGTTTTCTTATTCATGTTAAGGTTTTAAAATGTCTTTAGAAATATATACATTATGACCCCTGGGTCGAGGCCTCTGCTGGTGGACTGTTAGTCCCCAAGGGTCTCTACAGCCCAGTAGCTAAGTACTTCGTTACTAGCTTGAAAATACGGATGTATATTCAATTGCTGTTATAAAATTTAGAAATTCATTTCAAAATTAAGGATTATCTCCCTCATGCATAGCTCTTATCCTTGGACGAATTTGGCTCCACTCTTTTGGCACGCTGGTTTTGGCTATATTCAGCTCTAAAACTTCATAGTTATTTCGGATTTCAAACATTTCGGTTGAGCATCACTGAAGAGACATTATTTGTCGAAATGCGCATCTGGTGCATCAAAATTGGTACCGTATAAGTTTTACATACTCAATATATTTATTTCCTCTCTTTGATATTTAGGTGGTACAACTGTACAATCTATAGTCAACGTCGGCGATCTGTGTGGTAAGTGGAAATCTTATCCAAAACATAATTCTGAACTCTTTTTAAGATGAGATAACCAAATCATTTTTTCCCGTGCTATATTAAAACTCGAAACTAATTGTGAAAGATTTAAGACATTGTTAAAGCCAAACCTTCCTTAGTAGTTCCTTCTCGTCCACTGCACTTTGTACGGAAGCAGAACACGTGCAAAGGATGTTGATAAAAAGAATCAGAAGTGGAAACTCGCTGTTTTACATTATACATCAATAACACGAAAGCATGGTGTCTGATAAAAATGATATTTAAAATGAGTTTTCTAACCTGAAAAAATATTTCAAAGTGATTAGTTAAATTCAATTCAATATTTCAGGTTAAACTGCTTACTGTTTCTTTTCCTTTGAATTAAACTGTTTACTATGTAGAATAGGTATCTTATCATGAAATATGCAAATGTTCATACAGCTGTTATCAAAGTACGAACTAACTTGATAAAAGTAGCATTAATATTCATCTCAGTGATTATACATCATTTCCAATTTTACTTCAGAATTTGTCATATATCAGTAGTAGACAGAATGTAACTCTATATGGTGGACATAACATGTGGATAGGGGTTCGGAAATTCAACTTTGATCGTTTTTTCTACCTCGCAAAGTTACACAACAATTTATTGAAATGACAATTTTTGTGGTTAAATAGACGTACAATGTGGAATTATTTCAGTTTCCAGAACAAGTAATGCAGTAACAACATCAACAACAGAAATATCGACGGGAAGGTTTAGCACATTTGGTATGTATTTCCGTTAAAGAAGCTGGTATTGTAAGATCTGTGTACTTTCGAACAATTCGATTCTTTAGTAATGATTTCTGAATATCAACCAATAAAGATTATTAACATTTGAATGACAGTATAGGACTTTGGAAAGTCCATCTGATGGGGAAATTACGTCATCATTATTAGCCCAGCAGATAATGTCTATATATGGAAAAATCTTTCAGTTGGTGATGCAAGCATCAAACTTGGTACATATAATAACCAAACATAGTTAAATAAATAAAGTACGTTAGCCACCCGAAAAATATAATATAGCGGCCATTTTGCAAGATGGCGGCGGCTTACATTAAGATATTGCATATTCCTCCCTCTATTGTTTGTTAAAAGTGCTCTGTGTTTCATATTTTCGGAATCCGTGCTTTTTTGCCTTCCAAACATGATGAGAGACATTTGTGAATCGTTACGTAATGAAATGCCGGCCATTTTTTTTTCAAAATGGCGCCAAAGCATTATGTAAGTGTTCAGTATCCAATAATTTGTTTTGTGCTTTTGTTTTTAATTGAGTAAAACACCGCTTATTCATTACTGAAGGAGTATTTCATACGATTTAAATCTTCAAGAGATATTTATTTAAAAGAGTGACAGTCGAAGCACAATCAGGGCACTCTGGTGACGTCACTGCTGTGGAACTCAGCATGGGGTCCAACATTAGCTTTACTAATTTAATGAGCCTCTATAAGCAACGTTTGATAAATTGGGAATAGAAGCACCAAGTATAAATTCCACGAGACTTAAAGACAAGTTGTTGGAAGAGATCCCTGGACTAGAAGCTCACAAGAAAGGTAGGGATATGTTATTAGCCTATAAGGAAGACCTCGGCGAAGCATTATCACAGGCGATGGACTATTCGGAGGCACTGATAGTAGCGAACGCAGCAAAGATATTGCATAAACGTATGCTGGAACATAACATGCCCTTTCAAGGATCTTTCCATGACAGTTGTATTGAAGATTCAATGCCATCTCTTCTTGTACAGTTTGTTTGCATGATTGAGCATGGTGCTGACATAAAATCTCAGCTAAGATTTGGTGCTTCGAAAACGGACTTAGCAATGGCACAGCTGCTTCAGTACAACTGTTACACAAAATACAGAGATGAGTCAAAAACTTTCAGGCATTCTAAAGACTGTGAGACGCCATTTCCTGTATTTATCGGTATGTCAACTTATTCAAAAACCAGGAAAAAGATATTAGTTGAAATACTTCATGATCACGGTCTTAACGTCTCTTATGATAGGGTGCTTGAAATATCTGCTCAACTAGGCGATGCAGCGGTCTCCCAATTCTATACGGAAGGTGTTGTTTGTCCATCAAATCTTAGAAAGAATATTTTCACTACTGCTGTTATGGATAATATTGACCACAATCCATCTTCAACGTCTGCATCAACATCATTTCATGGGACTAGTATATCCATCTTTCAGCATCCAACATCGGATAACAAAGGTGGGGTGCGGGAGAAGTTACCAGTAAATTCGAAAGCTAAAAAGGTTCCAGAACTACCGGACTCATTTACCAACATACAACCAGTTTTTTTCTCTCTGATAAACAGCCTAAGCCTTCGAGAGTTGATAGTCCTGCTTCAGTTCCAACTTTACAGCTTCAGCCAGAATATGAATGGTTACAAAAGGTCAGTCTCATTGAATCCGTAAACGAGCATGAAATCAATGTAACATGGTCATCACATCATGCATCTAAAGGTAGAAGCCCATCTTTTGAAGTTAGTATAACATCTTTGTTACCATTACTCCGGAACCAATCACACTCAGTTGCCACAATCAGACATGTAATGGATAAAATTAGTGATATTGTTGCTGTTTTGAACTCTGGTCAGATCCCCGTGATTGCTGCTGATCAGCCTATATATGCAACAGCCAAACAAATTCAATGACACTGGCCAGAACGTTACGGTGACGACAAGTTTATCATGACGTTTGGAGGGTTGCATATTGAGATGACAGCTTTTAAATCAATCGATTCACTATTGCAGGATAGTGGTTGGACTGGTGCTCTTGTAGAGTCTGGGGTAACAACGCTTGGTACAGCTGAATCATTTTTATCTGCTTCCAGTGTTACTCGAACACGCCAAATACACCAGGTAACATCATGCTGTTTATATAAACTTCTAAATGAGGCCTATGAAAATTATGTCACAGAGGGAAATGAGAGCAGTCTTTCCAAAAAAGACTGGGTGAAGAAACGTGAAGCGGAAAGTCCAGTTTCAGTTTTGGAATTTGATCCTTTATATGGAGTTGGCTGTATTTTTGCTGATTCGTTCTTTTCGAGAGGCAGACTTTTTGCTTTACCGACAGTCTCTGCAAGAGTTGAAGCCATATTTCTTTGCTAACAACAATGTTAATTACGCGAGGTGGCTTCCAATCCACTTGAAAGATATGATTTGTTTGGAGGAAATGCACCCTCAAATGGCAGTTGAATTCAGAAGCGGAAAAATTGTGGTTCACAAATCAAGTCGTGCATTATCTGCTTTGCCAATAGATCATGCGCATGAGCAATACAATGCTGTGATCAAAGGTGACAGGGGTGCAGTAGGAATAACAGATAACAGAGGATCCGTCTGCACTACGAAGATGGATGGTCGCAAGTCCATAGGTCAGCTTTCTGGTAGGACAGTATGAAACATTGTGTGGGGCAAAAGATGCCAACAAAGAGGTTCAGCACCATGAGCAGAACAAACATGCCCAGAAAACGTTCATAGAAAGAGTACAGAAGCTTCATACTGTCATGAAGGAGATGGAAAATCCATTTATGGAGGAGACTGGTGAACTTCTTACCCTGGATACCAAAAGTGTAGCTCATGCTAGTGCTGCAGCCTTGGTTGCTGAACATTACAAGAAAGGCAAAGCAAGTTTTGATGAGTTTCTAAAGGGTCTAGAAGAGGGACAAGACTGCAACTTTTATCATCCAATAAAGAGGAACAATATTGATTTCTTTCGTCAAAAGCCAGAAGCATCATCAAAAGATCTGAAGCTGAAGAATATTAAAGATGACTGTCAGTTGTTTTCTAAATTGTTTATTTCATGCCAGTCACGAGAGTGCGATTTAAACGATTTTTTCAAGCACGAAAACCAATCTTATCCGGCATCTCTCAGTGACAATGGTAGATGGCATCCAAGTCAAAAATCTCAACTGGCACAGATACTTGAGGACAAAGTCACACTTGCAGAGAAACAACCTGATGCTGAAGTAATAATTATCGATGGGTCAGCTTTAGTCAATTACATCCATCCAAAGATTTCCAAGACCTTTGAAGAGTATACTACTCTGGAGTTTGTTCCAAAAGTTCAATCCTACTGCTCAAAATATTCTAGAATCGATCTGGTATTTGATGTCTACAAATCAAGCAGTTTAAAGGCTGAGGCGAGGACAAAACGAGAGTTTGAGGGAAGGCAAAGGGTATCAGAAAAAGGTAACATACCAAAAAAACTGGCAGAATTTCATGAGAGACAATACGAACAAAACAGAATTGTTCAACTTTCTAGCAACGAAAGTGATTGAACTTTGCACAACAAATGTTGTTTATGTTACAAGAGAATACAGCGTTGTTTGCAACAGGCCACTAAATCTTGAAGGTGTCTCAAAATGTAATCACGAGGAAGCAGATACTCGACTTTTTGTACATGCCAGACATGCTGCAGCAGAAGGAAGAAAATCCAGCATGACTAAAGCTAATGACACAGATGTTTTGGTTATCGCGGTAAATGTCTTGCCTGATCTTATCAACATAGGACTACAAACACTTTGGATAGAGTTTGGTCAAGGAAAGAATTTAAGATGGATTCCAGTCAACGATATCCATAAAGAAATCGGCGTAGAGAGATCGGACGGTTTGTTGTTCTTCCATGAGTTCACGGGATGTGATGTTGTATCAGCCTTTCGAGGCCAGGGAAAGAAAACTGCATGGCAGACATGGGATGTTTGCCCCGAAGTTATAGATGTGTTCACAAAGCTTAGTAAGTATCCACCAATGATAAGCGAACACGATCAGAATGTGTTGGAAATGTTTGTGATTATGATGTATGATAGATCAAGTTCGACTGCAGCCATTGATGATGCAAGACTCGATTTGTTTGCTCGGAAACAGAGGTCCTATGATTCTATTCCTTCTACCCGTGGAACACTGATTGAGCATACAAAGCGTGCAGTTTATCAAGCAGGATGTATCTGGGGTCAAGCGGCGATCTGCAATATGGAACAAGAAAGTCCTGGCGATTGGGGCTGGAAGAAAAATGGTGGCACGTGGATGGTTATTTGGACAAAGTTGTCACCAATTGCTGAAAGCTGCCAACAATTGACAAAGTGTGGATGTAAAACCGAGTGTCATGGCAGGTGCAAATGCTTCCGCTTGACCCTGCCCTGCACCGCACTATGCTCGTGTAATTGTGATAATTGAATTGTTTTGCAAGGAGAGTAGGATGTAATTCTACATAGGGTAATTAGTACTGCCTTTTCGTAGTTTTGACTCGTTTTTGTGTCCAATTGTACGCATTTTTATATATCAAATGTGCAATTTTCAGTTGCACCTTCAGTCTTTCCAATTCACGAATACGGTATGGCCGCCATCTTGAACAAAAATGGTCTCCATTTCTAGATATTTGGTGGCTAACGTGCTTTTTTGATAAAATAGTGTTTAAGGATGTTTCATACCAAATATCATGCTTGCATCACCTACTGAAAGATTGTTAGGGTTTTTTGCTTAGCTAATAAGCACATTTCTTTTTGGAAGGTTACTCAGATGTACGGATTGAATATGGCAGTTATGGTATAGTGTATATCAACGGCCGTGTGGTCTGCGATGTCGGATTTGATTCTCGGGAAGGAGAGGCTCTTTGTCATTCGAAAGGGTATTCTTATGATTCATACCGAAGGTAAGAACTGTATTCAGTATTTTTCGATGAAATTCAGAAACTTCTTCGGCTGAAATCCTACTCAGAACTCAATATAGAACTCGGTCGATTAATATTGGATTCTTAGTTGTTGAGATGAAATCATGAATCGACCTCTTCAAAATGCTTTGCCTCTCGTTTGATCTGATGGTCCCCGACTGTCAATTCGACATGATCCTACTCTTTGGATCAAGTTGCTGTCAACTCTCCATGAACCGCCACCTATTGTTCTTTTGAATTGATGGCGTTATAACAAATTTGGCGATGAATTGAATTTCCGCCAACTTGGGGAGAAAGAGTTTAAAACTTTGAAACTTTTTTTGAATTCCGGAGCATAATAATACAAAAAGGTGAGATCAACAACAATGTTGAACACAATGAATGAAACACAACAGGAAGGTAATATCATAGAAATATGGACAGTATTATCTTGATAAATTTGGCAAGTCCTATCATTATTTTGGCTTTACAGTTTATTAATTCATTATTTGCTAATAATATTTCGACAATCAGTCAAGCGTTTTGGCAAGAATTTACACCTTTTACTAAGAAAATAAGTAGAGTTGAACAGATAATGGACACATTTGATATCCCGGTCAATGGGTCGAATGAATATGAGTTATCGTACCTATACTGGATTCCTAAACTACATAAAACCCTTACCAACAAAGATACATTGCTGGATCCAGTAAATGTTCTACCAAGCCCCTATCTTTGCTCCTCACGAAACTATTAACAACTGTGAAGGGGAAACTTCAAACTTACGGTGCGACTACATATGCCAGAAGTGGTGTTAATCAAATGTGGATTCTAAAAAATTCTAAAGTACTTTTAGTAAACTTGAAATCGCAAAACTTTTCCCAAATCAATAACATTAAAACCTATGACTTTTCAACACCATACACGACCATTCCTTACGATAACTTAAAGACTAGACTTTCTGAAATCATAGACAGTTGCTTCTTCAACAAATATGGAAAAAGGAAATATTCATATCTAGTGATCAGTCATCCAAAAACTTACTTTGTTAAACACCACTCTGATTCCACGCACAAGAACTCTGATTTATTGATTGATTTGCTGTTTTCCGCCACACTCAACAATTTTTCAGTTATCTGATGGCGCCCAGTTTTTTATTGGTGGAAGAGAGAATCCAGATACAGTGTACCTGGGAAGAGACCACCGACCTTCTGAAAGTAAACTGCGAAACTTTCTTACTTGCCGGCGCGAGCGGGATTCGAACCCGCACCGACCAGAAGTGAGAGGCCGCGTGATTTTGAGCGTGATGCTCTAACTACTCGGTCACGGAGGTCCTCAAGTACTCTGAAGTTGAAATAAGAAATATGCTAGAGTTCCTCATTGACAATATCTTCGTGGTCTTTGGTGATCAGGTCTTCCAACAGTCTGTTGTAATACCCATGGGCACGAATTGTGTTCCTTTGTTAGCTGACCTGTTTCTATATTCATATGAAGCAGAATTTATTCAAAACTTCTACTTGAGAAAAAACAGCTGTTGCTGTGGCCTTCAATTCGACATTTAGATATATTAGAATATTCCATTATCACCTGTATATGGTGTTTATATCTCAACCGATTCGATACGCAAGAGCTTGTTCTGCGTATATTCAGTTTTTAAATCGAGGCAAGCTACTGACAAACAATTTGATTGTACCGGGGTTCAACAGTCTCGATTGAAGTCAGCATTTCGCAAATTTTATGGTCGTTATAACGATTTAGTTCGTCAATACAACTTATCATTGGGTCAAATGCTGTCTGACGTGTTTCATACGGATTGTTAGGCCGTTCTTAGCACACTGATTTTGACTACGGATAACTTCGTTTACCTGATCAGGATATAGGGCTGACGGCGGATGTGACCGGTCGACAGGTGATGCTTACTCCTCCTAGGCACCTGATCCCACCTCTGGTGTGTCCAGGGGTCCGTGTTTGTCCAACCCTTAACTTTGTATTGCTTATAGGAGTTATGAGATTGATCACTGTTCGTTATCTTCACCTTTCATTCAGCTGATATTAAAGTGTTGTCAGCATATAGCAATGAATATAATCTATAATATACTTCAATTTCTGAATCATCAAACACCAGATGTGCAATATTACAAATATCAGTGAGGCCACTATATTAATGCGACATAGAATCAACCAGATGATTACGAAATATGGAAAACAAAAGAGATGATATATTTTCTTCCTGTCTAACTCCAATATTTGAAGTGAAAAAATCTGAACAAATACAGCCATCTCTAGCACAAGATTTGACATTTGTATACAAATTATGAATAACAATTAGAATTTTGTCATTGCCAGAGTTACTTAGTAATGTTTGATATAACATTATTCTGTTTACAGAGTCGAAAGTTTTACGATAGTCATAAAAGCGCAATACAACTTTTTCCTTCGGAATAAGTATAAATCTATCATTGTTAAGATTAAATAGATGGTCTGTTGTACAGCATGCTCCTCACATAGGAATCCAAAATTTTCTAAGTACATGTTTCACACCTCGAACAAAATATTTTTTAGTGTACGAAATAACTCGGTACACCCCAAGTCCAAACTTCATGGTTAGGCAATCGTGCCGTTGTATTTCATTTATTAAACCAATAATTAACAATGATTGATAACAATCAAGGAAGGGTGTCGCGCTTTCTGAATACGATGTGTCAGTTACCGGAATTGATATGGAACATTGAATATTAAAACAAAAACACAAAAATTTAGCTCTCTCTCTCTCTCTCTCTCTCTCTCTCTCTCTCTCTCTCTCTCTCAGTTATTTGTTTTGCCTCATTACTAATACTTCCTGAAAATAATAAAGGATGTGTACTCACCATCTTCGGTCACAAAACGATACATCCAGCAATCTATTATTTGAAACAAATTCAAAAGACACGGGAACAGTTTTATATCACTCTATCAGCATATCTGATCTATTTTTTTTGTTGATCACCCAACTAGTATGTTTTCAAGATCATTTTTAGAAATGATATATAGGAAATGCATGGAAGCATTTTTTATCATGCCCGAAAATGTCCAAAAGAATAGTTTTAGTAAGTTCTTAACTTAAATCCATTTGAAAAGACATGGTAGACACTCTTGAAATATGGATGAAGATATATTGAATATGTACAAAGAAACCTAATAATACTTGAAAACTACGGCATAATACCGTTATCTACAACGCGGTGCAAATAATATTTGACGTTATTTTACGTAACGTCAATAACGTAAAGGGTGTGAAATAAAGGAGATTTCATGTGTTTTACATATTGTACCGTCTTCCTATTTACTTTCTTATTCTTGAAATGTATAATGGGAAAAATGGATAAAAAGGGGCGGATGTAAACATTTTGTAAACTTCGTTATTATGTGATGAAATCAAAGGATTACCTCTTAACAATAAATGATAGGAATAGTGCCCAATAGAGACAAAAATCAGTAACAAACACAGTTTAAAAAGGCTCAAACTAATCTGCACTGCTGTGCAAATAACAGGAGTATATATAGAGGGACGAGACTAGTGGTTAACGGGCTGAAACTAATCCACTCCGCGTTGCAACTATATGTAAAAAAGATCAATCTTGTATGCCAGCATACTTCAAGTCTAAACCCAGTATTTCCTACAGATATGTTTCTACTATTGAATCCAAACTTTTAAATAAAAACAAACTTTGCAATGTCTAAATATAGCCATGTTATACTTAATCCCCCTACGTGTTCATGCTCTTCGTCTTCTTTCATCTTTAGTCCAGCTGAACGCCATTACTGTTGTTGTTGATATAATTGAAAATGAGTACCTGAAATTACTTATTTTAAAAGGTCCTAAATTTAGAGAACCCCGGTCTTTCAATTGGCAACAGAACTTCATCTCTCTTATGAATTCTGTCTATTATTATGTTACATAATGTGTTGAATATTAAAAAGAACTCAATACCTTGTCAGAATGGATGAAAAGTATAAGATGGATATTAATATCATGTAGTAGACTTATGGAAACAAAAAGTGCGTACCATTTATCCTTCTGTGTTTAATAAACAAGAATTGATAAAAGAATTAGATAGGTTACAAGAGGAATGAAAAAGGTGAAAATATTGATTGTTTGATTGTTTAACGTCCCTCTCGAGAATTTTTTACTCATGTGGAGACGTCACCATTGATGGAGAAGAGCTGGAAATTTAGGCTAATACTTGGCGCTTACAGCCTTTGAGCAGGAAAGAATCTTCATCGTGCCACACCTACTATAACACGGGGCCTCAGGTTTTCGGTCTCATCTGAAGGGCCGCTCCATTTAAACACTTCTACAATAAGTAAGGGGATACTGAAAACCTATTCTAACCCGCATTCCTACGGGATGAAAATAAGAATCATTAAAGGTATATGTGCCGTTTAAAACAGTATTTTGTATGATGTTAAAAAAAAAACAGACTAAACGTTTGTCAGAATGATCAACTACGAAAAATGATATGATTTGACAATTTTGAACAAATTATATACGGAAGTGTTTCATATCAATTGTTTGGCCGTTCTTGGCACACTGATTTTGAGTACGGATAACTCCTTTTACCTGATCAAGATATATAGGGCTTAGGGCGGATGTGACTGGTCGATAGGGGATGCTTACTACTTCTAGACATCTGATTCCACCTCTGGTATGTCCTATGTTCCGTGTTTACCAAACTCTCACTCGCCATTGCGCAGTGGTTCTCTCTACCCTGTTTCCGTCTGACTGTCTTATCGCTGAATGTGTCCCTCCAAGAGCCTGTAGGCATTCCACGTTTTCAAGTCGTCAAGTTGTTTGTTGACTTTCGAACTTCCGCATGCAACGTCAAGTGATTATGAATACTTCGAAGTGGGGAGTTCGCTCTCCGATTCGGAGAATACATGGTTAGATAGGAAATTAGCTTGATTACTTTTTAATTCGATTTAGTTGAATTGTATAATTTGCATAAGGTGTATAACTTATACATTTAATAGTTTGATATAAAATGAATGTTTTTTCCTTCGAAAATATCCAAAGACTACGGCATCTATAGTTTCAATCTCATAACTCCTATAAGGAATACAAAATTAAGAGTTTGGCAAACATGGACCTTTGCATATACCAGAGGTGAGAGCAGGTACCTAAGAGGAATAAGCACCACCTGTCAACCGATCAACCGCCGTGAACCCTATATCTTAATCAGGCAAACGGAATAATCCGTCACGTAGTTAAACTCAGTGAGTAAACAAGGCCTAACTATCTGTGTAGTTCTATTTTATTGGATTTAAGGTAGCTCACTACACAAAAGCTTATACTCTGTATGACACTACGTCACAAGATGGCGATTTATAAGTTTTTTGAAATTATTTGTATCGATCGACTTGTTTGTCTATCATCGTAGCTCAGTGGTTAAAGCATTGGGCTGGAAATAAAAGAGAAAAAAAAAAGCATTGGGCTGGTGAACCGCAGATCTCGAGTTCAAATCCCCCAGAGTCTTTTGTTCATATGTGTTAAAATAATTTTTTTGAATATCGTGTTTTATCCAAATTTGTATATTTTTTGCCTTTTTGGCATATATACTTATTGTATATCATCATATTGTTTATAATTAAATAAATTCATACTGATATGAGAAACTATTTCTGGGTGTAGTGAGCCACCTTAAACACTATTTTATTCACAAAAAAGTGAATGGAATTTGCCAGCAGGCAAATCATATTTCAGCCCACTCCTTTCATTAACGTAACAATAAATCGAATACATATATATATGATATGTTTACAAACAAGATAAATGTTTATCCGTATATACAAAACTACAAGCTTAGACTTCGTAAATATTACACACTACTATAGTTTCTTGGTTTCTATTTGAATCAGTAGTTATATGTCATGTAAGTTATTCGATATATATTCGCATTGCAACTTTTGCAATTGACAGACATTATTCATTCTTTTTCTCCACTCTGTCTTTCTGTTTTACCTATTTTTATTTATTCTGTTGGTATCTTTATTTTATAGTCGCACTGCAAGCAGCCATTACGGTACCTCTGAGGTCAGTTGCCGGTCTGGTGATCTGTATACCTGTTCGACAAGACCACGGCATCAATACTGTTACTATGCAGTCTACCTGTACTGTAGTTATGGTAATGCGGAAAGCGTGTCTTACAGATTAAAGCTTTACAACTATTAGTACATATGTTTAGTTTTTGAAAATGAACATGAAAACCTTCTATTTTGTAGGGAGCACATATTATTCAACAACAGAAGCATCAACAATACAAGATAAATCGACTCATACAATAGGTAGGTGTGGAGTCAATCAAAAGTTTTATTTTCTACACATTCAACGGACGGTGCATTTTAGCAAATCTTCTTTCGACATATTTCCAATTCTCGTGAAACTTGCTTGTAATTTAGAAGATATCAATCAATTTTGATTATTAGGGTTACATCAATAAACCATTGATTTTAAGGAATGAATTTATTATTTTTTCGTTAAATGGAGGCATACCACGAAAAAAAGACGGAAAACTGCATCATTGCGCGTAGTGCATGATGCAGAAGTTTTCCGTCTTTTTTTTTTTTTCGTGGTGTACCTCCATCTAACGAAAAAATAATGGATTTATTCCTTATCATTTAATATTTTAAAACATTGAGTTTATATGATAAAACATTATATAATTTGAGTTTAACTAACGAGTTATTCTTGGACTATATTGTATTTTGTGAATAAACCAACTAAATCCGTTAGGCCTAATGGTGACTTCCACAAACTGTTGTTTACTGTTGAGCAAACGGGTTTCTTGTGGACTGAAAAATGCAGTTTTAAAAGGATGAGTTAGAGATAAGTCCTGTTGAGAGAAAATTGCTTGAATTTTGTTGAGTGGAACTGGAATTAAGAGCAAAGTTCGATGTCGGTACTAACGGAAAGCGTGGAACATGTCCATAAACATGATGTTGTATGCCAAGTAGGGTTCTCTTGGGGGTTGTCACGGCTTCCAAGTGGACAAGTGAGTGTTACAGAGGGTTTTTCGAGTTTTATCAGTGAATTCCTAAGGCGTCAAAGCTGTTGTAACGTCGTACGGAAGCCTCGTTTCGGTACCAACTCATAAACATATTATGCCGGAGTTCGAAACCACAGTTGTTAATTAAGGGTTATGATATTGCAGTATCTCTGAAGCTGAGTGCGGTGTATCTGGTATTTGGGTTTGTGACATGGTGAAGGAAGTTGTCGCAAGGTGCAAACTGGACTATTGTCATCCCCGGTTAAATACATTTAACTCTCAGCCCGGATTTGCAGAAGCAGACGTGTGTTGTTATATTGGGGGGGGGGGGGGGGGTTTCGAGTTCCCGTTCCGTGCGTATTTTGTGTTTTAAAATCTACCTGATGTGATTTGGCGATTTTTTAAGGCATGCTTTCCTACGGTTTAGCTAAAAATCAGACGATTTTACTCACTGGTTTTGATACCGAATTTATGAACCAGTGCCATCGGTGTGTGGCAGAGGGATGTAATACGGATTTGAGTAAGAGAAGAAAACAGCCACGTAGTATCGTTTTTCAGGAAGGGAGCCAGAGAAGATCCTTTCACACTATTTTGTCTAAAATTCTTGACAAGAATAAATAAATATATCAAAACAAACAAAAACTAACATGTCCTTTTGACTAATATTCAAAATCTTTCAAACTTGAAATGCATGGATGAAGGTTAAGTAGGGACATACGACTTGTTATACCTCGATACATATTTTTTCACACCTTTCAAAATTCAGGAGAGGGTGATTGATTGTTTTTACGACTCGTCGAGAAGATTTCACTCATTTTGAGACATCACCAGCTTTAGGTGAAATACGACCAATTTAGACCTATGCTTAGCGCTTAGGGCCGTAGCAGTGAGACTTCTTTATCATGCCAACGGCAGGAGGGGGTGTAGGGTAATAGCGTATCATATATACTGCCTAACAAAATTTTCCCAAACTCAGATTACTTGAATCGTAGGGAGAACACATGGAGTCACTTCATGAATTACATTCGTACATATAAATAATATAAAATTATGGTTGTTAACATGGGAACCATTCCCTCCTCCTCCCTCATTCTACGTGCATGCCTCATAATTACTGATATATAAATCATCGGATTTGCAATGCCGAAGTCGCCGTCCATTCCAATGGTACCAATATTAGCAAAGATAAATCGTGACATATTTTCAATAATTTTCAATAGCTGGTATGTCTTCATTTTTTCACCACATTTTTATTGGTGATTTGCGACAATTCAGTCATTTTGCTTTACCGATCGGCGATTGATTTTCAAGAGCTTAAGATCGTTTTTTTTTTTTTATGTATTTACACCAACATTTTTAAAAAGGATTTCCAAAATACCAATCGCACGCTTACATAGCCTTTGTTTGTTACTTTTACGGTAAAAGGAACAAAAAACACTTATCTGTAACAAACATTTCTTCAATTTCATTATACTTGCATATAATCAACGTCCATTTTAATAGGCTATACACTTAAACTGATTCGAAACTAAAACTAATTTAAGCTCAACAAATTCGCCCTTAGTGTTAACTACGATAAACCGGAAATGACCATGCCTAAAAAGTATGACGTAATATTGACTAAATGCAGAATAAACACGGACATGGAAGAACTCCAAAATCCCCTATTACTAAGTTTTTCTTTTCAGGATTCCCTAATCTGAAAATACGGATGTATATTTAATTGCTGTTATAAAATTTAGAAATTCATTTCAAAATTAAGGATTATCTCCCTCATGCATAGCTCTTATCCTTGGACGAATTTGGCTCCACTCTTTTGGCACGCTGGTTTTGGCTATATTCAGCTCTAAAACTTCATAGTTATTTCGGATTTCAAACATTTCGGTTGAGCATCACTGAAGAGACATTATTTGTCGAAATGCGCATCTGGTGCATCAAAATTGGTACCGTATAAGTTTTACACTATAAATAGATATGAAACATCCAGAGGAATCCCTAACATTCCAATACAAAGTAGTTCCGGCCATTTGTTTGGGGTTTTTTTTTTGTTTTTTTTTGTTGGAGACGATATCCCAATAATTTTTCAACCAATGAAAAACGTGTAACATGTAAAATCAAATAATTCTGATTTTCAGTGACATATGTATTCTATCTTACACAATTATTTAGTTTACTGTATTGATGTTCAAGTTGAAATTGAAGAATTGTGGTTCACGCACCTCAGAGAAAGGACTACCTGCTCTTTCTAATTATCCATTTAGTTTCAATATAGTATCAATAGCACTAAAGAAGATGTTATTTTAAAAGTGTTTACACATAAACATTATATAGTAAGTTTGGCCCTGTCCTGGGATTAAGAACTCTTGTCCCAGAGGTCAAGAAATTTACAATTTTGGTAGAGGCCTTCCTGCTCTAATCATGATGCATTTAGTTTTCTTATACGTGTGCGGTTGTTGAGAAGGAGATTTTTGAAAATGGTCGATTTTTGGCAGTTTTTGTCCCGCCCCTCAGACCCCAGGGGTGCAAGGGTCGTGAAATTTACAACTTAGGTGACGTATTGGTTGTTATTCAGATCGTCGTGCGTTGTGTGTTAACAATTGGACATTTTTAACTTCTTGATAACTACCATTCTGATTCTTTTCAAATTTGGTATGAAGCATCCTTGGGACAATAGGGACATAAATTCCTGCAAACGACAATTCTTGACAATACAGTTTGATTTAAATTACATTTTGTCTATGCTGAATTTTTTAGGACTGGAGTGTCGTGATAGTAAACAGAAGACTGACCTTGAATATGTCCGAGAAAACCATACCACTGCTATAAATGTACCTCTGTGCCCTTCACACTATGTGACGTCACAATGAGAAGTTCCTAACATACTCATTCTTAGAGGTGTATCACAGTGAAAGTGTCATGATATTTTGTCGCTATATGCTGTCGTAAAGGCGAAGATAACGAACAGTTATCAATCTCACAACTCCAACAAGGAATACATGATAAAGAGTTGGGCAAACACAGACCCCTGGGCATACCAGAGGTGGGATCAGTTGCCTAGGAGGAGTAACATCTCCTGTCAACCGGCCACACCCGCTGTGAGCCCTATGTCTTGGTCAGGGGCCAATTGCATGAAGGTTAGTTAACTTTAACGGACAGTTAACTCCAAGTTAACGCTATATAAATGTTCAATGCACTGTCAAGTTAACTGTCGGTTAAAGTTAGTAAACCTTTGTGCAACTGGGTCCAGGTAAACGAAGTCATCCGTAGTCAAAATCAGTGTGACAAGAACGACCTACAATGTAACAATTGGTATGAAACACGTCAAACAGCATTTGACTAAATGATAGGTTATATGGTCAAACTAGATCATTATAACAGCCATAAAATTTGAACAATACTGACTTTAAACGAGACATTCAAACCCCTGTAACATCAACTTGTATGTCAATAGCCTGCCTCGACGCAGAACAAGCTCTTGCGTATTGAATCAGCTGAGAGATATAAACACCATATACAAGTGATATAGAATATTGCAACATATATATGGAAATTTGACGATAGAGAAGCTGTAATAATCTCGTTTGTCATAAAGTTGAGTTGTTAGATTGCTGTTATTATACATTTTCAATAAATTAACGGCGAACTAACAATAATTCATCGTTATGGCAAACGGGGTGATTTTAGTTTCTTCATCGTCAACTTCCCATATTTATGTAGAATATCCCATTATCCCCTGCATATGGTGTTTATATCTCTCACCTGATTCGATACACAAGAGCTTGTTCTGCGTATGAGCAGTTTTTAATTCGAGATAGGTTACTGACAAACAAGTTGATGTTACAGGGGTTTCAAGAGTCTCATTTGAAGTCAGCATTTTGTAGATTCCACGGTCAATCCAATGATTTAGTTTGACCATATAACCTATCAAAGGGTCAAATACTGTCTGACGTGTTTCATACCGATAGTTAGGCCTATCTTTGCAAAATGATTTTGACTACGGATTACTCCGTTTGCCTGATAAAGACATCGGGCTAACAGTGGGTGTGATCGGTCGACAGATGACAGGGGATGTTTACTCCTCCTATGCACCTGCTCCCACCTCTGATATGTCCAGGAGTCCGTGTTAGCACAATTCTTTATTTTGTATTCCTTGTGGGAGTTATGAGATTGACCAGTGTTCGTATCTTCGCCTTCCTCCAATATGAACCAATTGTCTTGTCATCAATAACCAATTAAGCTGGAAATGAATACCTCCCTCCAATATATCAAATTCTCAATTTCCTAATCTTTACAAATCTTGAAACGTATTTATCGGATATTAGAATTAGAAATAGTCTGAAATCTGATATGGTTATGTACCGATTTGACCGCCTGTCACTCCTACATGGAATGCTCTGGATACTATCATGAAAGTACTGTTATTAAACATAAATATAAGGAATAGTCTTGGCATTATCAAGTAAGCACTGCTACTGCTAAACATAAACCACGAAATACATATAAATTCATGTTATGGTATGTATTCAATGTCAAGAACACTGATTTTGACTACCTGATCAGGATATAGGATTCACGGCGGGTGTGGCCAGTCGGTGGGGATGCTTGCTCCTCCTGTGCACCTGGTCCCACCTCTGTGTGCCCAGGGGTCCGTGTTTGCCCAACTATCTATTTTGTATTGATTTTAGGAGTCATGAGATTGAACACTGTTCGTTGTCTTCACCTTTCATTAGATAAAGTTTTTGAGTGAACATCACTTGTTTAAAATATGAACTGTCTGTTTCCCCCATTATAAAACTATAGCAATAAGAGAAGTCCCAAATTTCTTCATACCTTATGTTTTGGCAATCCATAGAGCTATGGAATGATTGCCCTTATTTCATTGAATACACACGTAACGTGATCTTCGATCAACACCTGCAACATCATGAAGTATACCCTACTACCCATACAATATAGTTAACTGTGTCTATGGAAACAGGTTTCTGAGCAACACTAGGGGAAGTTCGCGTTTAATCAACAATGGTTACGTATTGCAGCGTCATATCTTATGAAAAGTATTTTCTTAAATATTGAGATTTTATTCGATAAGTGAAAGTGCAATGAGGTAATAAAACAACAGCAATGCTTTTTTTCTAAGAAGAAAATGAAGTTGTATACCAAAACAGTTATAGACCGGGCTCTTGGTCTCTTTAATCCATAATCGGATCTGTTGTAACAGACTCATTCTAGAGTCAAATAAAAACAGCTGTTGTCCTCGGGCCTACTAAATGACTGTATAAACGTTATTTATTTCTTGGACATATTTTTGACAGGATATTATAACACGTATATCGAATATGGAAATTATGGTCGGGTGTACGTAGATGGAAAAGAAGTCTGCTACGATTCCGGATTTAACAGCCAATCTGGAGAAGCAATATGTGAATCGAAGGGATATCAATACTATTCTTATTCAAGGTAAGTTTCAATTATTTCATGATAAATAATTTTAGCAACGTCTAAAAATACACATAAGGAAATCCGTGGCAAACCATATATTTTCATGTGAAGTTATAATCAATCTAGATAATATTTAAATGGTTGAATTTCTTGTTGAACGTTAGTATTTTTAAACTTAGTCGACATATATTCTCTATTTTCACATGAATTTTCGTTCCAGTACATCAGCTAGGAGCCATTATAACACCTATGAATTACAATGCACTTCGAGATATCTATTTGGATGTTATACCAGACAGCGTGATCGCTACTGTTCTAGAGCGGTGTATTTAACATGCTATGGTAATATATGGAAATTAGTATGTATAAATTCTATTTTTAAAAAAACACTTCAGTTTCGTATAAACTAGAATAAATAAAGAAAGTATTGAAGTTCTTGTATTACTCAAATATTCCCTTTGAAATATGAAATTAAGATTTCAAGCTGTAAATTTTGTTTATTTTAATATTCAAAGTTTACATTTCCAATTGTTTTTGCCTTTGGTGTCTTTACAAACTATATTAATTGTAATTTCCCAATGAATGCGTTGCAGAATGCGCGTATGAATACAAATAGCTGTAGATATAGTGTGACTGTCTTAACGACAAGGAATTCCGATAGAAACAAATTTCATTTTTGAAATGACCTTTAACGCTTCACGCCCGCCAGTATACTTTTCATGAACCGCTAACGCGCTTTATGAATTGGGTATACTGCCGTGAAGCATCGCGATTCGTTCTCTCATTTATTTTCAAAAATGAAATTTCTCTCTTAATTACGGAAGCAAATGAGGGCAACAATATATTTTTTCTCTGAAAAGGTCAACATTGATGTAGACTTTTCCAACTTAAATCTTAGCTTTTCAAATCTTGATATTGGAACTTCCTAGTCAAATCTTTAGATTTTACAACTTTGATCTTGGGAATTCCAACTTTAATCTTGGAATTCCAAAATTCAATCCTGGAATTTGCAGCTTAACTTTAATCTTGCTTTTCTAAATTTTACACTGATTTTACGAACTTAAATTTTGATTTTTCAACTTTTAAGTTGATCATGTCAATTCAAATTTTGTCAACTTTTTGTACACATGTCGGTATATTTTCTGCGAAAGCGTATAAGGGCTTCATTATTTTCTCTGAAAATGTCAATTTTAATGTTGACTTTTCCAATTTTAAACTTGAAATTCCAACTTAAATCTTACCTTTTTCAACTTAAATCTGAAAATTTCCAACTTTAATCTTAACTTTGATATTGGCTTTTCCAACTTTTATCTTAAAATCTCCAAATTAAATCTGACCTTTTTAACTTTTAAGTTGATCATGTCAAGTTAGATGTTGTCAGTATATTTACACTATATCAGCTAAATACTTTGCCAGTATGTTTACACTGTATAACCTATTTAGTTTGTCATATATTGACACCAAGACCTAATATGTTTATCAGTATGTTAACACAAATCATATATATCCCTGTGAACTGGAGATAAAAGCTACCAGGGATTCCTCCATATCTGCTTCGTACTAAAATATGCAAGGTGAAGATAACAAACAGTGATCAATCTCATATCTTATTGAAAATGGATATTAGCGGCAAACTTAAAACCCTACTTTATGACAAACGAGATTATTTCAGCTTCCCCGTCGTCAACTTCCCATATCTATGTAGCAACATCCCATTATCACTGCATATAGTGTTTATATTTCTAACTGTTTCGATACACAAGAAGAGCTTGTTCTGCGTATCGAAATAGTTGAGAGATGCAAACATTATATGCAGGTTACATAGATATGGGAAGTTGACGATGGAAAAGCTGAAATCATCTCGTTTGTCATAAAGTTGAGTTGTTAGTTTGTCATTAATATTTATTTTCAAGTATGAAGCAGGGGTGGACGACTTTGTGATGTCCTTTATTTCGAGTTCACTGGGATATATCGAATCGACATATGAATAAAAATTATTATTGTTAATAGATAATACGTCGTCAATATATCTAAATCTCAAATTAAAGGCCACGGCAAGAGATCGTTTGTTCTCACGACCATTCTTCACGATAAATTAAAGACTACACATTTTGACCTCATAGACAGTTACTTCTTCCACAAAAATGTAAAACGGAAATATTCAGAAAAAAGTAAATTTGAACAAAATCAGTGTCGCCGGATAAGAACTCAATGCAGAAGAAAAAAGAACCAATGAAAGAAAACGAAAAAAAAAAATGTCTCTATTTCAAGGGAGTTAAAGAAAGTTTAAAAATATTTACAATTAAAAAAAGTCTAGTTCCACTAAATCGCCGCTATATACAACACGTTATATACATAAAAGCTAAAAACCACATGTCGCAAGACAACTTGTCATTGGATCAGTTTAAATTCTATTTTGCTTGTGTTCATAATCACGAAAAAGATTTTACAAAGTTATGTGTGTATGTCCATTGCTTCTTTCTTTGTAGTTATTTCTTAGAAATTTCACTTTGAAATAAAAATATTATGGCTGAATACGTTGTCGCCAGATAATACTTGACCTCCGATACCGGAATTCAAAGGCTTGTAGATAGAAAAATGCATGTGTCACCAACCCCAAAACACTTTACTTTCAAGTTAAGGGTACACTAAGTATGAAAAAGTACGGAAAGTTGAATAACTTTTGTTATTTGAAGACTAAGGTTCCCATGTTGACAGGTGATTGTTCTGGGACAGATAAGGAATCAACTTCCAAGACCATAAATTTGTACCTACTGTAAATGTATTACATTTGGCTGTGTATTCTATTTAGCGCCTTTGGCGGAACGCAGCTTCCGCTAAATCAAATACATCGCTAAATGCCATCCGTAAATCTAGATGTTTAAAGTAATTCAGGAATGCGCTAAATCAAATCTACGCTAACTTGTTGAAAAAATGATTTCCGCCAAATATCGTACACGCCAAATATAATACGTTTACAGTAATTCATTGAAGAAAACAAATTAAAGAGAATTTTTTTGCACAAATGGCTTGAAATTTTTAACCTCCGAGATCATTTACTTCCGATACCATAGGTACCCATTTTTTTTTCTGGTACAGGTTCCAGAAAACTGTTAGGTTACAGTTACGCGTTATATCTATATTGCGCTTACAAAAATGTGTGCATGCGGCAAAAATAAAGACTGGAAAGATAAATCCCTCGAGATACCAGAGGCCCATCATTTCAGGGAAAGTAAATATTTCAATTTTTGAAAGTCAAACCATATTATGAAATAGAATAAGTGTAGAATGCTGATTTATGTGAATTTAAACGAGAAAACATGTATAACGTGATACAAAGCATATATACTTTTCCTTTAATCCTAAATTTGAAATGGAAACGGACTAGCTGTAGACTTATGAAAATTGTATCGGGCGTTAATGAATACAATTGAAATTCAGAGGCTTACAGAGAACGGAAGAAACAAACGGACCCCAAATGAATTAACTTCCGTTATCCTTTACTTAATCTGACTTAATTCACGCCTTCACATGAATTAAAGCGTTAATCCTCATTTGCATTTGTTACGGCATACATGTAGATGATGCTGTTGGTTTCTTTCTGTTCAAACTGTTTAGGGAATACATTTGATAAACAAAAGGTCCCTTGAAAACTCCCGTTACAAAATTTAAATGTAGAAAATTGATGAAAATAAATTATTCTTCCCGTGGACTTTTTTAAACTACGTTGGAAATCAACTATTTCATCGACTTGAGACGAAAAAGGTACCTTTGAAGAAATAATTCTATCCCCTAATTTGTATATTAACTTTCGTGACTTTGATGTGTTAATTTCAAAGTTTAAGCATTTTATACCAATATTGTTCCATGAAGAAAAACATTGTTCAGATATATTTGATACGACCTAAAGTTTGAAGTACAATATATATTTTGTCATTCTGAGATATATTTTCTCCATAATTCAGTTTGTTGTTGAACCAAAATATCGTTCCAAATTTTGTCAACTATAGCTACATTAAATGAATAGCTTATCGGGAAAGAAATAGTTGTTGATAAATGTGAATGTTTTTACGGACAATAAATTGTTATAGGCCATACATTAGCAGCAAATTTACTACTATGACAAGGTTATCTGACTGAAAATGCTACATTCAGTGTTCCATACGTCAAATTTAATCTCCGTTTCTTCCAAATACATACCCATGATCAAGCGATCATAATGTTTTGATGAAAAAACTCTTACGAGTGAAAATATGAAATTAATTTCAGGTGATGGTCTCGTATCAGGAAAACATGAAATAATTAATGGATTTTAAGATTCATTTTTTTGTTGTTGCTAGTAAAACGTCATTTCGCTGGAATGCAGATTAGTGATCAGCCATCCCAAAAGTTACTTTGTTAAACACCACTCTGATTCCAGACATAAGTACTCTGAAGTTGAAATAAAAAATATGCTAGAGTTCCTCATTGACAATATTTTCGTGGTCTTTGGTGATCAGATCTTCAAACAGTCTGTTGGAATTTCCATGGGCGTGAATTGTGCTCCTTTGTTATCTGATCTATTTTTATATTCATATGAAGCAGAATTTATTCAAAAACTTCTACGTGCGAAGAAAAATTATCTTGCTGTGGCCTTCAATTCGACATTTAGTTATATCGACGACGTTTTGTCTATTAAAATAATAACTTTTGTTCATATGTTGATTCTATACATCCCCGTGAGCTTGAAATAAATGACACCACAGAGTCGTCCACTTCTGCTTCATGCTTAGATATTTTATTGAAAGTAGACATTAAAGGCAAACTGACAACTCAACTGTATGACAAACGGGATGATTTCAGCTTCTCCATCGTCAACTTCCCATATTTATGCAATTTCCATTATCTGCATATGGTGTTTATATTCCTCAACTGATTCGATATGCAAGGGCTTGTTCTGCGTATGGTCAGTTTTTAAATCGAGACAAGCTACCGACAAACAAGTTGATGGTACAGGGGTTTCAACAGTCTCAATTAAAATCAGCATTTCGCAAATTTTATGGTCGTAATAACGATCTAGTTTACCAATACAACCTATCATTGGATCAAATGCTGTCTGACATGTTTCATACCGATTGTTAGACCGTTCTTGGCACACTGGTTTTGACTACGGATGACTAAGTTTACCTGATCAGGATATGGGGCTCACGGCGAGTGTGACCGGTCGACAGGGGATGCTTACTCCTCCTAAGCACCTTATCTCACCTCTGGTGTATCCATAGGTTGTATTGGCAGTGACTGTAAATTCCTAAATATACTCGAGGAATTTATCATCGCGTTATTTCACGAGAAACATCACTCGCGAAAAAAATTTCTCGCTTTGATTTTTATTTTGGTAAAATACATGCAAAAACACTTGATCAACAGAGCACTCATGAATTGATTTTCTCGCAATTTGACGTCCATGAGTCATTTCGCGATAATAAATTCTCGCGTAAAATAAGGAATCTACAGTATTTGTAGTCAAAATCAGCGTGCCAAGAATTGGTCATAACAGATGTGTTTGATTATACAAATAGTCATGTGCTTCAGTGATTGTGATTGACATTTTGTGAACTACAGCTAATTGAACAAGACCGTCCATATAACTTTGCATTGATACAGTTTTTAAACATCCTGGTAACTTGTGGGATGTAGGTCGTTTCTTCTTTTATAAACAAGAAATAGATCAGAGTGGTATTTCAATATTTTACTTATTCTTTTAGGTACGACAACGGAAGATTCCCTGTCGACTGTCTCATATGAGTTCACTGCGGGTTTGTATTGAATTACTACGAAGATCATGATCCACACAATGTGTTCAACGCTATTTCCGATTGCTATATCTAAACAGTAAAGGGACATCAGTTTCTTAACGTTTCTTGAGCATTACTAAAACAGGGATATTTTCATGGTAATTTTTCAAGTATAATGTATGGATTGCATGCGTCGACAAAATCTATTTTTTACGTATTCGCGAAAAGGGAATCACCACGCATGTACTATCGTACTATCTGAAAAAGAAGAGAAATATTAGGTCATTACTTTGCCTATAACACATTCAACGTATTCACATTCATGAGGAAATTTTAGTTTTACATTGTCAGAGACATCAGCTTTAATTAAAAATGATAGTTTAAATATTTGTAGTTGATATCGCCTAAATCATTCATTTATTGTTAAACTACAGAACTCGCATCGTTTCATCAACTGAGTTTTGTATTTCCTTATTGTTTAAGAGGAAAGGTTAATCAGATATCGTAGTAATTATGATTTCCGCTTTGTATTTTTACCTTTTACAACACAAGTGGAATCTCCCGGGTTCGATTCGATTTATTATGTTGTTCTTTGATTATTCTAAGACGTTGACATTTGAGTTCCAGATCATAGCTTTTCAGAGCCTATATCCTTGAGATAAAAAGACTAAATTGTCGTATTGATTGTTTTTTTTCTTCTAAGTACAAGTAAATTAAGTCATATATAATTAAGGCATTCTTCACATCAGTACGTGAAAAAAAAATCCCATGATGCAAAACTGATTTTGGGGGTAGGATGAGGCCACAATAGGGAATCAAGGGGGGGGGGGGGTATTTTGAATTACTCTTCTCAAGAACAGCAGGGTCATTATTTGTCATATTCATATGCAGATTTCATTTGCTTGAAATCATGACCGCGGTGGGTAGGGTGGGACCACAATATGTGTTCAAAGGTTCTAATTTGAATGGTTATGAAACATTTTAAAAATCCTTTTCCAACGACCAGTAGAGCTTTGATTAACCATATTGTACTCCTTCTAGACACCTGATCCCACCTCTGGTATTTCCAGCGGTCCTTGTTTGCCCAACACTCTATTCCTGGAGGTTGGATGAGGTCACAATAGGCGATCAAAGTTTTACATGCGAATATATATAAATAATTACAAGATGTGTTTGTGAAACACCAACGACCCCTTATGGCAGCAAAGTAATTGGGGTGCCAAAAGATAGGTCTGGTCACTTGGAATACACGTATGAAATACGAAAGCCTTACAGCAATAACCGTTCAAATATTAAAACCACGGTTAAATTTTGACGCTGAAAAACATGCAAACAGACAGACCAAATACTCTTGCCCCCGAATTTTCAATCAAAATCTGTATCTAATGTATATATATTGGTATCTAATGACCGGGTGGTATTGAGGATAGGGGCCTCAATAGGGTATCAAACATTTTCACAGGGATGACTTAATCTCAAGAGCAGTAGGAAAAGGATTAATCATATCAATATACACGCATCCTTGAGTATTGCAGATTCAAGTGTCTTCAAATCAATTATCTGGGAGCAAGTTTGGACCACAATACGAATCTAAAATTTCCAAAAATATGAGGGTAGGGTGGTTTTTAAAGTCGGGAATAAAACTGTACTTGATAGATGAATATTGGGCATCCCTCTGTTGTGTGAATTCAAGTTGGATAAAGTGGTAACCCCGTTCTGTTTAATTGGGCTCATATGATATGGGATCAAATTTTTTAAGGGAATAAAGAGGGTAAAGCAATCTTATTTAAAGTCCTCTGAAGAACAGCAGAACTAGATTGACTTGGGTGAGTGGTGTGGCCGGTGGGCCTCTTCTTTACCCTGTAGCTGTACCTTATGTACCGATGATACAGTTTCTCAGTGATTGAATTGAGTGGAATAAAAAGTTAATTAACGTCATATACAAAATATTATGCATAATTCACATGATTCAAGACTAGTAAAGAAATCCACGTCATTGACAAAAATCATCATGAAAATCTCTTCTTTAAAAAATCTTATTTCACATTCATGAAATATCAGTTTTGTTTTTGGGCATTTCTCTCTTTGGAATATGCTATTCAAAAATTGTCAGCTATCTACATTTTGTTTCAGATCCTTCCAATATAATTATTGAGTACGGAAGTTCTGGTCGTGTAAACATTGGATATGAAGTTTGTGTAAATAATGGATTCAACTATCGGACAGCGGAGGCTGTGTGTCGCTCTAAGGGGTATACTTATAGCTCGTACACAAGGTATGCCCCAGAAACTGTTGTTCAGTTTCATGGAAAATGTTGATCCGGTTCCAGCAATTAAAAAAAGAGTGTTCGAAATTGTTCTTTCTTTTCACAGTACGTCCCCGTACAATAATTATAGAACTACTGAAATCCATTGCTCATCATACGATATTAACAGCTGTTCTATTCGCACACGTTACAACTATTGTTCAGCTGTACTTTACATCTACTGCAATGGTAAGTTTGATTCAAATATTGATTCACAATAAATAGAATACAGTTAAACAGAGTTACAAAGAACACTCTTATAATGAATTCACGATTACGGCGAAATGGTTTTCTTTCTCCGTTGTTTTAAATATATTGTAAACTCATTGGTTTAAAAAAAAACGAATTACTTTTATAATGAATTAATTTCTCCCCAGCACTTCACTACAATGGTGTTTCACTCTATGTGGCATTAAACAAAAATTACACGATGATTTTACTTGTAACGTGTTGAAATTGTAAGAAATATACCCAGTAGTGGATTTAGAGGGAGGTGTAGATGGTTTACCCCCCTTCCCTTGATTTGAAACATCATTAACAAAAATGGCCATCTCTTGTCATTCTAAGGTCTTCACTCCCTTAGGCGGAAAAAGTACAAACGATTGTTTTTTCTCACGTAGAAGTTTTTGAATAAATTCAGCTTCAGAAGAATATCAAAACAGGTCAGCCAATAAAAGAGCACAATTCGTTCCCATGGAAATGTCAACAGAATATTGGAAGACCTGAACACCAGAGACTATGAGTGGTGTTTAACAAAGTAGTTTTTGATGACTGATGATCACTAGGTATGATTATTTCCGTTTTCTATTTGTTTTTAAGAAACAACTGTCAATGGTGACAAAAAGTCCAGTCTTTAATTTACATTTTTGTTTCAAGATCCAAAACACATATTGAGAAAATATTTCATCATTATAGTAGCAACTGTATGCAACTTTCTACCAGAAGGTATTAGAAATTACAACATTTTGACAACTTTTAAACAGCCTATATCTCAAACATTATTTTGATTCTCAACTAGAACTGCCCTAGCGGGATTAATACCCCCGCAGTGCACATTGGATAGTGGAAAATATTGGATTTGTGTTCGTTCAAGAATAAACACATCCTTTTGACATAAAGATTCTTAAGAGCACTTAACGTAAATGCATGACAAAATATTCTGTTGTAGAGTGTTACTCGGAATATAGAATATATGCTTAATATAATTTCCGAATAATATTGCATGGATAACTACTATTCAGCGTACATGAGCTAGAAAACGACATATCTTGTCAAAAACATCATCCACAGAGAGAGGGACAGACAGACAAATGAACTGATGATTTCATTATACCCTCTCCTAAACTAATGCAATAGTCTTTGTGAAAGAACAGATCATTACAAAATTTATAAGAAAATGACTAAGTAGATAAAGTTGAAAAAACACCCGAACAATGAAAATATCCATAATTTCCTTGAATGTTAATGAATCTCAATAAAAATAACAGGAGCACAACCTCGTTATATACATAATATATACACTAAGTTTGAGGTAAATATGTTAACTGGTTTTTAAAATATACTCTGGAAACTGACAACATCCCTCTGAATGGAAAAAATGTCCTTGAAAAGTACATTATCTCAATCAAAATGTCAGGTGCAAAACTTCATGATGGTAAAGATATCCTCTGGACAAATGGTGTTTATAGACAGACGGACGGACGGACGGACGGACGGACAGACAAGGTGATTTCAGTATAACCCCAAACTTCGTTGGCGAGGATATAATGATTCTTTCAGGTGTTGTGGTCTCTTTTGAAGTAGCATTGATATGTACATGCATGTAAATTATCTGTGCTAGTTTTTTGTTGTTGTTTTGGGGGTGTTTTGTATTTGATTATACGTGTTCGCCCTATTTTGCATTGCTCATGGATTTATTACTTCTACGTGACAAGAAAAAATCTCTTGCTGAGACCTTCAATTCGAGATTTAGATATATCGACGACGTTTCATCTAATAACAATAATACTTTTCATTCATATGTGGATTCGATATGTCCCTGTGAAATCGAAATAAAAGACACCAGAGTCGTCCACTTCTGCTTCATACTTGGATATCGTATCAAAAACAGATATTAACGGCAAACTTAGAATTCCACTTTATGATAAACGGGATGATTTCAGCTTCTTCATCGTCAACTTCTGATATTTATGTAGCAATATTCCATTATCACCTACATATGGTGTCATATCTCTCAACTGATTCCATACGCAACAGCTTGTTTCGCGTGTGATCAGTTTTTAAATTCTGGCAGAATCTACTGACAAACAAGTTGATGGTGCAGAGGTTTCAACAGTCCCGTTTAAAGTCAGCATTTCGCAAATTCTATGGTCGTTATAACAATCTAGTTTGCCAATACAACTTAATGTTTTCTGACTTGTTTCATGTCGATTTTTAGGCCGTTCTATGTACACTGATTTTGAGTACGGATTGCTCCGTTTACCTGATCAATATATAGGTCTCACAGCGGGTGTGACCGGTCGACTGGGGATGCTTACTCCTCCTAGGCACCTGATCCCACCTTTGGTATATCCCAGGGTCCGTGTTTACCCAACTCTCTATTTTGTATTGCTTATAGGAGTTATTAGATAAATTGCTGTTCGTTATCTTCACCTTTCATTCTTAACAAAATGAAATAAGTGTACACCAACATAGAACAATGTGCGTTGGTGTTATAAAAAAAATTCCACTGCAAACCCAATGAAAAAGGGATAATTTTATATAAATTTGTTTAGTAACACGTGATGTTTGAAAGTTGTCCTTGAAAATTAGTTTTATTAAAATTTTCGGAGCATAATAATTCACATGATGCAAACGTTGTGTCATAACCAGTTTATGGGCTGGGTTTTTTTTAACATAGGATTTTTTTGTGGTGACAAGTCAACGTGATTAATGTTTTGTACTGTGATGTCATAACGGTGTCCTTGTCTAATAGCACCATTAAGATTTTAAAGATTGTTTTTTAATTATTTTTTTTATATTATATTATAGCGATGACGACAGAGTATGCAGGTAAGGAAATTAAATTTTGTGGGCACGTTAGATTTGTTTTAAAGGAATAATCTACAATTCAAAACCGCTGAAAATGAGCAAAATGAGGCCCTGGGTAATTAGTTGGTATACCCATCTGATTGATTGATTGTATACTGTTTAACTTTCCATTCGAGAATTATTTACTCATACGGAGACGCCATACTTATCAGCCATGGCCAGGGTTCACGGAACTGTATTTAATCATAAGAGTTCTAGGTGTTATTTCTTTGTATAAAACATAGAGACAGAAAAAGGTAGCAGTCAATTACTTAAGGCTGCGACACGGCAGTCTTGTGTACACACGACTACGTAAAGTGAGGTGGACGTAAGAACAACGTACGGGTGTTGTCCTTTCACCAATCATTCCTTACGACTCGTTTGTCGTATGTGCATGTCTTACGTGCATCGGAAGAATAACATACGTCTACCTCACTACCTCTTACAATCACCCACGTGCAATATACATGTTGTAGGATTCTTCTTTTGTGCCTCCGACTGGTCTAATTCATAATGGAGGATTGCGCGAGCACGTACTCCGTATTGTTGGTTTCGTCTGTACGATATGAGTGTGTCCGGCGCACTCCATACGCACGGGAAAGAGGGTGTTGCACCGTAGCGGAAATTTTCCCTAATCGGTGCTCTGTGCCAGCACTCGTAACGTAGATACGACCTTCATCCATATTTATACTCTTATTGCGTATGTGCCATTTTGGGATTCCCCAGTACTAAGGGCAATCCTAATACATTTTATGTGTCAATACATTATACACGTAGTCTAAACATAATTTTTAAATCGTGAATATTGAATTACCTTGTTTTTCTGAGTGTCAGTTCAATGTATGCGGGTACATGTTTTTTTTGGTTTTTTATTTTTTGGTTTTTAGGCCTTTGAATCAGCTCTTTGGACGAATAAGGCAAGTTCTAATTCGCTCCGCTTTTAACATTGATTGGCAAGCCTAAAAACCAAAAAACATGTAGTCTGCGTTGTAAAGGCGTTTGTAGATTAGTGTAGAAGTAGTACATTGTAGTGTTAGATGTATTTATATGTAGTTTTTGTTATTATTCTCTGTTAATATTGGCCACATTATGTCATTCTTTTCGTTTGTCCTGAAGAAGGGACGGGTCGTCCCGAAAATTTGACAATCAGGTTGTTCGTGTCGTTGGTCAGTTTAGTGCTTTGTATAATTTTTTGTATTTGACCTTGTATCCATGTTGTGGATATATATATATATATATATATATATATATATATATATATATATATATATATCTTTTTTTCCTCTTTTTTGCAGAAGAAACCACCGTGTCACCATACGAAACATCGCCAGGATATACTAGTAATGAATGTATTACAACATGTAGAAATAGCACAACAATAGCAGTTAATCCGATTCGTGTTCCAAATTAGTATACTGATCGCCGATTATTTTTGAAAATTCAGTTATGTAATTACGATGAAAATTACACGCTTTACTGAAATATTGTCTCAGAATTGGATCTGTCCAGGTCGTAATATTATACAGTTATTGACTGGGTCTTCGAACAACAGCTGTTTCACTTACATTTGTAAGAACGGATTTCTTGCCCAAAGCCGTAGCGAATCGGTTACCGGGTCAAACAGAACAGTTGTTAATCGAGGACCCGGGATATTACTGTATAGCTATACAACTTCATTCTTTTTATGTTCAATTTATATTTTAAAAAATAATGATGTTGCTTTACCACCATATCCTATGTTCGCTTATAAAAAAAGAAATTTCTCCTGCTCAAATATTCACGAAAGTGTTAGGATTTTGTGACACAAAGCTCTTCGCTAGATAGAGCAAACAATCAAGAGTTCAATAACGGTCAACAGTTCCTAAGGCAGGAATAAAAGAGATTCAGGACATTTTTACGTTTAGGCATATTAATGTTGGATTGTTTTTATATAGTTTGATATAGGGGGAAATGAAAGTGTGTAACAAAAGTATACTATATCTGATTATACGTAAAGAATAGCGACAATATAGTAATAGTATTTGATAGGCAGATAAATATTTTAGTTGATTTGATTCTCGATGGTGCAATTTCTGTCAACCGATTATATACTATGTGAATATTAGTTTTTCTACTCAAACCTGATTCATGAAAAGTCGTGAAATTTTACTTTCGCCCAGGATATGTCGTATATCTGTGATCGCATGTATCTTCCTGCTTTATATAGGAGTAAGATTGGTTGGAACAGGATATCCATCCAGGGGAACAATTGAGGTCCTTCATAACGGACAATGGGGGACGATTTGTGACGACAGTTTCGATAGAAAAGATGGTGACGTCATTTGTAGAATGCTTGGATATAATTTTGCAAGGTATTTCAATAATTCTTTATCTTTATATGATAATTGTATATTAATAAATATGTCTGATATTTAAGACATAAATGGCATTTGTATATCACCTGAGTCAGTCAGGTGACCTATTGCCATTGGTCTGCGCCCGTCCTCGTCTGTAACTAGTGCTTTCATATCTTTTTTATTTTTTGAGGATTACCATTCCACTTTGAATTTTTTGGAAACTTTTTATTTTCACTAAGAGGCTCCACATGGAGCATATTAATACAAAAATCTATATTCACTCATGAACAATACAAAAACTCTATATTCAATAAAGAACAATGCTGAACACAATGAATGAACACAATAGGAAGGTGATATCAAGTGAATTTGGATATTACTATCTTCATTTTGGCAAGGCCTATCATAGTAAATTTGTATTCACAATTCATTCATTCATTATAGCTAATAGAATTTGGACAACCAGTTAAGCGTTTTAGCAAGAATTTGCGCCTTTCTGGATTGGTGGTATATTGTTTAACGTCCCACTCAAGATCGATTTTTCACTCATATGGAGACGTCACCATTGCCGATGAAAGGCTGAAAAACTTAGGCCTATGCTCGGCGCTTACGGTCTTTGAGAAGGGAATCTTTATCGTGCCACACCTGCTGTGACACGGAACCTCGGTTTTTGCTGTCTCATTCGAAGGTCCGCCCCATTTAGTCGCCTCTTACGACAAGCAAGGGGTACTGAGGACCTATTCTAACCGGGTACCCCACGGGAGTCCAGTTCGAGAAATTTTCACTCATGGAGACGTCACCATTGCTGGTGAAGGGCTGCAAAAAAGTCATTTTCACAAATTTGGTTAACTTGAACACGAATTTGTCGTTTACGCTGTTTATATTTTTAAAATGTTGGTTGGTTTGTTATATGTTGTTTATCGCCCCTCTCAAGAATATATCCCTCGTACATGTACAGTAAAACTCGGATATAGTGAATTTCTGCGGACACTCTATAAAAATTCGCTATAAGCGTAATTTGCTATACGTTTTTAGCGAATCCATAATTCAAATATAACGAATTCGTTATAAAACTGATTTGTTCTACATGTATATCAGTTGTATAAGAAAGCAGCAATCGATATACTTGGGGTTTGTATTGTCTCTAAGAGAAATTAAGCATATATATTTTCGAAAAGAAATATTTTTATACAAGAAATATACACACTGATTTATATATGATAATTTATCTTGATGGATTATTAAGTCACGCAACCACATGTCGAAAGAAAAATGTCAAAAAAACTATGTGCAATACATAGAAACAGTCTATCGCAGTTGTCATTTACTAGTTGTTTTACACAAATAAAGGATTGTACGATAAAATACATGCAATCAAACTTCAAATTCAAGAATAGTAAACAATACCGATAATATATTTGCTAAACGCATGTGCAAGTTTTGTTTTGTGTTAACAACCTCTTTTGAAAAAATACAAACAGAAATTTCGTAATAAGGGTGGATCCTTTATGGCAAAGGAGAGCAATTGTTAAAAATCACAATGAGTTTAAAATGAAAAAAATCGCTATAAAAGGTGATTTTACGTTCATTTTCAATTCAAGGGGAATAGGAATTTACTTCGTTATATCCATAAATTCGCTATATCCGTGTTCGTTATAGACGCATATTTTTCTATAGAATATATAAAGAATTTGCCAGGGAAATCAATTTCACTTCGCTATAGCCGTAATTTCGCTATATCCGTGTTCGCTATATTCAAGTTTTACTGTATAGAGAAGTCACCATTGCGAGTGAAGTGCTGCAAACATTAGATATCTTCGACGCTCACGGCCTTTAAGTAAAGTAAAGTAAAGTAAATTTTATTTAAAGTCGGCACTATATACATTCAACAAATCAACACAAGCTCTGTAGAGCTATTTAACCGACTATCACATATATCAAAGACAAAGACACATAGCATGCATGTACACATATACACAGACATATCACAGATTAACAATAGAATACAAAATAAAAACAAAACATTTCATGCAAGAATATACAGATACGAAAGCATAAGATTTAGAGGAAAAAATCAAATACTACAAGCAAGAGTAGATGTATATAAAAATCATCATTAAATTTCAATCTAATTCGCAATTTTTATTGCAAATATTGCGAAAAGTGCAAGCTATTTCAAAAAGAAAGCTGGATAAATAGTATAAGAATTTTGAAAATAATTTAAATATAATTAAAATCAATAATGGTAGTAAATTAATCGTATAAATATTTAAAAATTCATTGCTGGCAGAATTAACTAAAAAACAAATAATAAACTAGAAAAGAAAGGTCTATTGAACCACGCAAACACACCACATAAACGCTACATAAATAAAAAGTGCAGAAGCAACATATAAAGCTACGTACACTGGACCTAAGATCTGCATGATTTACAATTACATGTGGGGCCAGACCAAGTGGAAATAAAACTTTTAAATTGGTTTAAGGTGGTAAGATGCCCAAGAAGCGGAGTGACCTTTATAGTGCCACACCTGCTGTGACATTCAATACCGTGCATATCAATAATACAATATCTAAAACATACCTAAACCTACTTATCCTACTCTGAATATCTATTCATACAAACATAGATATAAACAATAGCATAACTTTCTATGTTAAAGTTGCAGCTATGGCAGAAAAAAAAAATTACATCACCCGCTTACGCGTGATGTATTGTTTCTGCAACAGCTGCAAACCTAATTCCTATACAAACAACAACAAAAAGCATTTTATTGTTTAGATAAATCATCACTTCATTCATTTCATAACGCAATCAGTACTTGGTACTTTTTAAAAGGAATTGGTGAAATTTTGGTCCGCCATTTTGAATCGCCATTTTGACCCAATTAAAGCCATTGTCAAGATGGCCAGTATATTTTTTTTTCGGATTCATCACACTCTAATTATGTTTAAAAACTATGCTCTACCAAATGATGATTATTTCTAGCCTTCTTTTCGAAAATGAGAACCAGACTATTGAGCAAAATCGACGTCTTCATACTATAAAAGCCAAACCTTGTCAAGAAAACCCGATAAGCCTTTTTAGTATTTCTATATTGTTTCTTATTCCAGAAATACCTACCAAAGCGCCCATTATGGACAGGGTTCCGGACCAATATGGCTGGACGACGTGGACTGCAGTGGCTACGAAAGTGATATATCTTATTGTGGATCAAGAGGATGGGGGAGCCACAACTGTGGTCACGCCGAGGATGCAGGCGTAGACTGTGGTAAGTTATCATACAATGTCCCCTGTGTACTACAATGAGAACTACAACTTTGTTCCAGAATACTTTTAAGTCGACAATGTAAATAGTTAAACTTAAAGAACGTGACCTTATATTCTTACTTATTGATCTTGTTTTAGTGCACGTGATTTGTGTAGCAGAGATATATACGTTTAAACTTTGCCAAAATGTATACTTGTTTGTGATGGTATAATTTTCAAACTGTGGCGGTCAGACAGGTTCGATCGTGGGTGGCTAGATGGCTCAGTTGGAAGAGCACATGACTAGTGATTCATAGGGCCCGAATTCGAATCCTGATCTGGTCCCTTGCATTTTCTTCTGGTGACGTTAACAAGCCCTGGAACTGACAGGTGAAATACCTGCCAGTTAAGACAGTGAAGGCATTTAAAGAGGGAGGAATGTGGCGGTCAGATAGGTTGGATCGCCGGTTGCCAGATAGGGACGTTGGAAGAACCTATCTGAAGATTCAGATGGTCCGGGTTCGAATCCCGGTCTGGCATGTTGTTTATTGCAAATGTTTGCTGGCTTTACTGCATATACGAAGCTCTTTCCTCGTTAGATATAACGATATTTGCATGCTAACATGTAGAATATAAAATCAAACTGTAATGCATGGTATAGAATACAAGAGTTATGCGTCATATGATATTTGATATTTTTGCATTGTCCACTATAGCCTGATTTCCATCCCGAAATTATATCATTGCTCTTTTGATTATCTATTTAGTCATATTTTTGTTTTTATTTTTCTCTAGTGTATCAGTATCCTACAACGAAACGATACGAAACTACAACTTATAACCCATGTACAATGAATTCATGTCACAATGGCGGAACTTGTTATTCCAAAGGCTACTATTACTCTGGATACTACTGTGTGTGTCCTCAGGGATATACAGGAAGAGATTGTAAGAAAGATTGAAATCATAATATTACATCATCAGATTGAAATCATGATATTAGATATGTAGTCATAATACCCGGTATCATACTATGCTAAATCAGCACGTTAACTGAATTTCGATACTATAGATACATATACCACTGAGCATGTCCCCAGGGATACACGGGGGGGGGGGGGGGGGGGGGTTGTAAGAAAGAATGAAATCATACTATTACATCATTATAATACCCGGTATCATAAGTGTAATGGTATACAATGTTAATAATCACACAGTGATAATATTAACCATATAGCTGAACGTGTCATCATACCCTAGTTTACCTTGGAGAGATTTGCGTGTGCCTCATGATTTGGAATGATTTAGGAGAGAAAAATAGTCTGTAAATGATAGGAATTTTTCTTGGAAAGTGTAAAATCTTTTTCATTTTATGTTCCCACAGATGTTCTGTAAATATTTACTTAGGTACTTACATGTACGAGACAACGACCTATGATCCTTGTTATGCTTCCTCTTGTCGTCATGGTGGCACGTGCTATCCTAACTATGGTTACCCCGGATATTATTGTCTATGTCCAGCTGGATACACCGGTCAACACTGCGATAATTCCATAGGTTAGTACCAAGAAGGTAACATAATGTTATATGAACATACATGTATGCACCACTTTTAATAATACCAAAACCTGTCCACACCTACCAACCTGACTTATAATCTTATCTCTACCAGTCCCATTAAAATCAAGTAAATGGAAAAATAAAAACGTAGGGCCTAATTTCAACTAGACTAGGCTTCTAATTTTATTTCAAAAAGATGTATAAAGGTAAATGTTCTGTGTAGACAACGCCTCTGTCTGATATCATTCAATTCAACCTCGCTCTTCTCTTGATAATATTTTTGTCGTTTCAGGTTTTTCAGCAGAAAGCGTCATTTCTGTAGGGTGTACAGATAACAGCTGGGATGTGTCTGTTTATTTACCTCCACTGTACAACAGATACTCAGATTTTAACCCTAATGACATATATTTAGGAACAGACAGCTGTACCGGGTACGTCAGTGGAAATTATCTCCACTTCCGGTCGGATTACTCTGCATGTGGTACAACTACAAAGGTGGGCAACAAAACTTTCAGTAAAAAATATACATGTAGTTCCGAATTTGGAATTTGGATAATATTGATACGATTTTTGTTGCTTTTTCATTGAATTTGTTTGGTTGTCACAATGCTAATGTACATTTTCGTCTTGCAGACAACCGTGGACAACATTTTATATACCAATGAATTAACTTATGCCCTTCATGATCCAAACCACCATTTCATCATTCATGAATATCGATTCCGCGTTCCTGTTGACTGTTATCTAGCTCGTTCGGAAGGAAGTTCCGGACATTTTAACCACGGTCATGACGTCACTGTCCCGGCATCTCATCACGTGACTGGATCAAGCCATCATACGGTCTATTTACAGTTTTACAGGGATTCTTCTTTCACGTATACCAAGCCTCTCTATGGATCGAAGGTTGGGGATATCGTCTACGTGAAGGCGTATACTGATGTCAGAGATTATAATCTCAAAATGAGGCTGTCAGATTGTTTCACCACGCCCACTTCGTCTGCATATTCTAACATGAAATATTTCATCATTCAAAATGGGTAAGACTACTTTAGGGAGCTATGATAACAATCGGTTATAATAGAAAGGCATTTTTAACAGATACATAAGCAAGGAAACGCATTTGCATAATTATCTTGAAGTTCGATTACTGCATGTAATATTGACAATTAAAACACTTTAAAAATTGGATGACCTGAATATGATACGATCATTCATTCGGAATATAGTCGTTTTATTTATCATTATACTCCCCGAACGAAGTTCAGGGGGGTATATAGGAATCACTCTGTCTGTCTGTCTGTGCAGATTTGTGTCCGGGCCATAATTTCTTTGTTCTTTGACATAGGCATACCATATTGGCGCACAGGTGGATCACCATGAGACGATGTGTCGAATACTTTCATGACCTCTATATGCCCTTGACCTCAAGGTCAAAATTAAAGGTTTTTTACAATGGATTTGTGTCCGAGCCATAACTTCTTTGTTCTTTGACATAGGCATATCATATTTGAAACATGAGTGTATCACCATAAGACGATATGTCGGGTACCCTCATGACCTCTATATAACCTTGAACTTTGACCTCAAGGTCAAAATTGATTATAGGGTTTTGACATAGTCATACCATAAGACATGGGTGCATCACCATGAGACTATGTGTCATGTGCATTCATTACCTCTTTATGACCGTGATCTTTGATCTCAAGGTAAAAATTATAGGTTTATACCATGGATTTGTGTTTGGACTATATCTTCCATTTTCTTCTACAAAGGCATACCATATTTTTACACTCAGGAAAGAGGTAATTTATACCTATTAACAACACCCTTTGGGAGATTGGGGTAAGCGGGGGGTATTCTTAACAGTAAGCATTGCTCACAGTACCTCTTGTTTAGTATTTTATTTGAAGTTTGCAAGTGCTTTTTAGCTTACTTCTCTTATTTGAAAGATGTTTTAAAACCTCTTTTATGAAGGACATTTTTTTTTACATCCTGCAAATGTTTTAAAAGATGTATACCATGATTTTCTTTTAGGTGTACAATTGATCCTAACGCCAAAATTATGTCGCAAACAACACACGAGACACGATTTTATTTCCAAGATTTTGAATATGCCACCAACCATGATTCTCTATTTCTTCACTGCAACGCAACCTTCTGTAAATCGAACGATTACAGCGCTGCATGTGAGCAAACATGTCATCACTTCTATAAGAGACTAGGGGGAGGCAACATTGTGATGGATGGTCCCTTAGAGTCCGCCTCAGTCAGCGACGCTATCAGACTGAATAGTGGTACGTAGAACGAATATTCAAAATTAAAAAACAACACCCAAACAAGAGGCAAATTGAAGAATACAACCAACAAGTCACCTGAGCATAAATTAAAAGTATCACTAGCCCCAAGGGCATTGAAATCTAAAACAAAATCTATTTTGCTTATCTAAGCTAAATTCTAGTATACAGCAACAGTATAAAACAAGATATGTTCTTAAAATGTCCCCCGAAAGTGTGTATACTGATCAACAACTTTACCTGATCAAGACATAGAGCCTCACGGCTGGTGTGGCCGGTCGACGGGGGATGTTTTATGAGTAAAAATTCTCGAATCGGCCGTATAACGCCAAATGAAAAATTAAAATCTTACCCCCTCTTCCGACTACAAGATAATATTTCTTTAAAATATGATACACTGTATGTTGCTCAGCAATATGCGTTTTTGTTTAAATCATTCTAGCATGGAACACAGTATTTAACTACGTTGTAGATTGCGTGAAATGTGAAAAAAGAAAACAATGAATGAATTCAGGCTACACTGGGACTAGATGTATAATCTATTTTTTTCATTTACAGGTGGCAGCACTGATGGTTCGTCCTTGACAGGACAGTCGACCTTGGTTGCAGTTCTCGCCGCTGTACTCGGGATATTTGTCCTAACTCTGGTGGCTTTTATGATTTGGGGGAAAATCAAAAGAGTTCGTCGTGCCAAGTCACAAGTTGTTTGAGATTAAGATAATAAACGATTTAGTAGTTCCAAAAATGACTCATTGCTTTTTTAAAAAATCAAAACTAAATGTCTTAAATTGTCTTTATGCGTAGCTATAACAGCCATATTTGATTTAGCATTTTGATTATCAATAAAATTTTATTACAATTTGTTTTGTGCCTTTCTACTTCATTACTAAAGTTGACTCTGCAGATGATTAACTGATTTTGAATAACCTGAACATCCACGAAGAAGCAGTGAAGGATAATTGAAATCCCACAGGATAATTAACACTGTACACGGAATATCCGTGAAAAGACAGAATACTTAAATAGATAACTTTCCACATTAATTATATGTATACCATTATATGATTTCTAAACCAAAATAATGTATATATATGTAAAATAATTTATTGCCAATGTTACAATATCACAGGGCCGAGTGGTTGGAGCATAGAGCTCACAATCACACGGCCTATCACCTCTGGTTCGAATCCCGCTTGCGCCGGTAAATGAGAAAGTTTCCCAGTTTACTTGCGGAAGGTCGGCGGTCTCTTCCCAGGTACATTGTATCTGGGTTCTCTCTTCCACTAATAAAAACTGAGCGCCACCAGATAACTGAAAAGTTATTGAGTGTGGTGTAAAACTACAGTTTCTTACAATATTACGGGGTACGTTCCACCATACATATTTCATGTCGACTCCTGACATTGCAATTAGAACTCTTATTGTAAATGCCCTTTGATGGTGTATGATTCTAAAACACAGTCCGTTTCAAGTTTACTTACCACAGGCACTTGTTTCATACATGGGTCCCCCTTCTTAATAATACCACAAGGTACCTAACTAGATTTCGGACACCTCTCACCTTCAAGTCTCATTTTACGATTAGTTCGCTATTCATCCTCACTTTTGTTATATAAGTCGCTTTAATAATAGACATTGTCCTTGCTGCTATATCGTTTTCAACACCTTACACGAAGACCCATGTCTGTAAACTATTTATTTATTCATCGATTCCTACCGTTTAACATTTTCAGACGCTTCATCTACTACCGTAAGATCAAACTATTAGAACGTAATTTGATTGGTTACTAAGTACATGTAAACTTACAAACGCCATGTCGTTGACAACTACGCAACAGCTGACTTTCGACAAGGCGAAAAATGGCCATTCTATACTGGTTTTGAGGCAAAGCGGTACCGGAAAAAGTTATCTAGTAAAAGAAATCGCTCGAGCATTGGTTCACGATGGAAAAACCGTGTCCATAACAGCAACAACTTAGTCATATCTCACTAGCGAATTTAAGGGGAGGGGTGCAACCTGCCCCCCCCCCCCCCCTGAAATTTTCAAATTGAAGGTAAACTTTGGTCTGTTGTTTTAGAAAATTGTAAACGATAATAGAAGCACTAATTTCTTCCACTTTCGGAGAAATAAATGACAAAATCTTTTGATTTATTGAATTACTTTTTATTGGGAGAACTTACATTTTTTCCAAAAACCCTTAAAATTTGCATCATTTGATTAATTTCACCTTATCAAAGCAGTCAGAAAATGGTAAAAATGACTACATACATTTAGGGGACATATTTCAAGCCCTATAAAATCTGTAAAATTCAGGAGATTCCGGGAGCTTCGCTCCCTGACCTCACCCCCGTCCCTCACCAAGGTTTCGCACCGGACCCACTGGGGTATCAAGGCATGCCCAAGACCCCTGCCTCATGAAGTTGCGACCCCTAACCGTGATCCATGGATCCGCCCCTGCATCTTATAACATGCATGCAACGGATCATGTATTTCATTAAGCTACGGTACCTATTATGTTCCGGATCCCCAAAAGAATTAATATTTGCAGTGAACAAAATTTAATCACTAATGGCAAAGATAAAATAGAACTTAATTTGTATTAATTATTATTGTATTGAAATTGAATGGGGTTTATTTTTTTAGGGGGGGGGGGGGCTTTTAATCAAGCAATCAGAGATGGAGACCTTTCACATGCAAAGGAAAGAAAGAGGAGGAAAAGGATATTCAATTCATATAAATTGAAATGTTTAGATATTTATGAAAACATTAACTTGCAATTTCAAATGATATGGGAATGGAACCCCCCTGTGACATGCAACAGCCAAGTGTTTACCACTACTACCACCCAGCTAGAAATTCACTTATATGCACAGCTTATATAAGCGAGAAAAAAAAGTTCAGTTTTAAAACAATTCTTAAATGGCTCACCAAAAGGCTAACGGATAACAATCCACGGGAATTTGAATTTTTTTTTCCAGTAAATAAATATAATTTAAAAATTTTTAAAAGTATATATATATATAATTTAATTCTTATTGTATCCTTGTCTCTGATTGGTCAAATTCCAATTGAGGAACGCAAGTTATTTTTGTATAACCTGGTTTGTTATGGGGACACACCCCCTTGACAACCAGATGTCGGAACTATTTTTTTCTCTCTCTAAATTTACATCGCAGCACTGTTTTCAGCCTTCTATGGAATAGAAAGTCAACGTGCACAATAAGATACTTCGGTTTGATACACATGTTGTTTTCTCGTTGTCAATATTAGCATCTAGGCCTACTTGTACGCAAATCACTTTTGTAAAACATCTTTCTCTGTATGTATGGTCGAATAATAGATTAAAACAAAGATATTATATTCGAATTAATGATTTGCCAAGTAAGCTTCGCGGATTATAAAGCGTAAACTGACCCAAACCAGGTTATACTCGTATAACTTGCCCAAGAATTAAAGTCATTCCTTAAAAAAAAAAAATAACATATATATATATATATATATATATATATATATATATATATATATATATATATATATATATATTCCCTCCTCGGTTGGAGTCCGATTTTTTTTTTTTTTTTTTTTTATTAAATTCGCCGAAACAAACCTATTATTGGGCACGGTTAAGCTCAGAAATTATTTTTTCTTCTCATCCGTTGGAGGTCTAAACTCCCTCGCAACAATCCAACAACGGACATATTTTATCGATATGTTGCACATTTCCACCCAATCTCTACCCAGAGTTATCGTTCCTTACACTCACTTACACCTCTGTAAACGTCTCAAAGGTTTTACAAGATTTTTGTAAAATGGCACGTATGCTCAAATAAAGTATGTTTTTGACTTCAGTTACAAAAATATTCGTAAATAAATAAATATTGAGCAGATGTCAAGTCTATTTGTGACACAAGAAGCATTGATTTGGGTTGAAACGTAGATATTGGGTAGTTCTATTGCACCAGGCCTATAGATAGGTACATGAAGAATATATAGTAATGGAAAAAAATATACAAATAGTTGCTTGTCCTACATTTTTCAGATATTTTATAAAATAATTCTTAGTTTTATTAGCCGTAAAAAAGTGGATTTACATGTGGAATAACATTGCTTATTTTGAGACGTTAACAGAGGTGTAAGTGAAAGCAAGGAACGACAACTCTGGGTAGAGATTGATTTCCACCAAGGCCCGACTACCATGTCGTGACGTCACGAATTTTTTTTTAAACGAAATCTTTTTTTTTTTAAACAGAGCTCAATTACTTTTATGTTAGTCCTACATAGCCCAAAAAATTATTTATTCCATGAAATAATTACTATTTATTTTTCACACGCAGTATATTTTATATCCATAAAAAAATTCTGTCCGTACATGTAGATCTCAAACCGGAAATTGTTGTAGTGAATGGATCGTCTGAAAATGTTAAACAGTAGGAATCGATGAATAAATAAATAGTTTACAGACATGGGGCTTCGTGTAAGGTGCTGAAAACGATATACCAGCAAGGACAATGTCTATTAAAGCGACTTATATCACAAAAGTGAGGATGAATAGTGAACTAATCGTAAAATGAGACTTGAAGCGAGAGGTGTCCGAAATCTAGTTAGGTACCTTGTGGTATTGTTAAGGAGGGGGACCCATGTAAGAAACAAGTGGCTGTGTTACTTACCCTCTCATATTTTTTGGCAGATATAACCTACTGTCCAGCATTAGTCCTTCTTAACACTTCTGTCACTATTCCAGCGTTGACATACAGGATGTCAAATAGATAAGTAATCAAGAAAAAGAAAAGATAACGAACAATGATTAATCTCGTTACTCCTATAAGGAATACAAAATTATGCGTAAGGCAAACATGGACCCCTGGATATACCAGAGTTGGGATTGAGTGCCTAAGAGGAGTAAGCATTTCCTGTCGACCAGTTACACCCGCCGTGAGCCCTATATATTGACCAGATACATAGTAAGCCACAGTCAAAATCAATGTGCCATGAACGGTCTAACAATCAGTATGAAAAACATCAGACAGCATATGACCTTTTGATAGGTTGTATTGGCGAACTAGATCATTATAAAGACTATAGATTTTTCGAAATACTGGCTTAACACGAGACCGTTGAAACCTCTGCACCATCAACTTGTTTGTCAGTAGCTTGCCTCGATTTAAAAACTGATCATACGCACAACAAGCTCTTGCGTATCGAATCAGTTGAGAGATATAAACACGATATGCAGGTTATAATAGAAAAATTCTACATAAATATGGGAAGTTGACGATGGAGAAGCTGAAATCATCCCATTTGTCATAAAGTTGAGTTGTTAGTTTGCCGTTGATATCTATTTGAAATAAAATATCTAAGTACGAAGCAGGTGTGAAAGATTATATGGCGTCTTTTATTTCGAGTTTACTGGGATATATCGAATCGACATATGAATGAAAATGAAGGATTTTTTCAATAAAGTACTTTGAGATATTACCGCTATATTTTGTGGCGGATTTTCATTTCATTGGATTATTATTTATAAGACAGAAAGTGATTGTATGTGCTTTAGAATATGTCAATTTTTTATCATCTTCCGAAAAAAGCCATATTTTACAAAGCGCCAAAATTATACGATAACATGTCGATATTTTTATTCTAAGTACTACTCATGACGAGGGTCGCAACCTGAACATATTTCGATCCTACAGCCTGTTCTCGAAGTATTTTTGTCCTAGAGAGAATTTTCAAGAATTTCCTGTCAAATGTCAATGTGAACTTGCATCTCTATTGTGCGCCTTCTCAAATGTGAATAAGATTGAATCTGTCACGCAGGAAGACACTCAGGTGATTCTTAAGATTATTTGGAAAGATATTTCTACCATTGTACCCCTATTGCTCTTGTGAACATTTTAAAGTTTTTTCCTACATTTTTGTAAAATATAATCTCTATTGCGGCCCTTGCCAACCCTGGGATTCTTGGTTTGAATTTATTACATAAAAGTTAGCTTTCATGTTAATATCTGGTATGGTCCAGTGGTTTTTGATATTTCCCAAACACCTTTCACTTTTTTTGCAATGTTTCTCAATTATTTCCTTTCGAAAAGATGCATAGACCTTCTTTAAATGCAAATACTTTAATTATCTCCACCTTATGATATTTTGTAAAAACATTGAGGAAATTTGTCACTGGAGAAAAAGTTAGGAAAGTCAAGATATCACGCCGACGACGGTAATCTTATTTTGGTGATAAATCCTCACTCACGCGTGTAAGGGTGGGCTAAAACTGATATGGTCATCTACGTCCCGGAATATACATGTACTACACTCAAAGGTCAAAAGTAATTCTGCACGGCTAATTTTCATTATGCAATTCATTGAATAATACAATTTTCAAATCACTCATTGTATAATTCATTGAATAATACATTTTTTAAATCACTGATAAAAATGTTTCTGCTGCAGCGATCACTATGGAAATTTCAAAAATCATAATCGCCTAGATTTAAATATGTTGTTATTTTTTTTATTGTGTTACAGTTTTTAACTTTCACTAGGATAATCATGTTGTAAGAACTTAATTTTACACATTTCATATTAATCAGTATTTCGAAAAGTCTACCTCGTAATTGATAAATCAACCCACAAAAAATATAAATACATTTAACACTAAAAGCAACATTTGTCATGAATCTTGAGTGAATTCTGCATGCATTCTGAAAATTTCATGATATTAATCATCAAATTTCGGTGAAGTTTTTAAAATATGAAAGTTGTAATGAATATACAGTGATATATAAAATTGTAGAAATACTGTTGATCCTTGAGTGTACATGTAATATTGAACCTATGCTACACCAGAGAAATTTGATATGGATGAAAAGTGGACGACATGTACAACAATATTTTGAAATTGAAAACTCTCGAATTCATTTCATTTAGTCAAAAAATGCAGTTTTGATAGGAAGCAATCCGAAAAATAAAAACACCGCTGAATGTGAAACCCGCGATTCGCTGCACAGTTCTGCAGTCGACATACTATTTTTTCATTTATTATTTGCAGTTGACGTACTTACCTACTGAGCTACTCAGCTAGGCAATGGTTTTTTTAATGAAAAGACAAATATTGCTGATTTATAATTTCATCCATGTTTGAAAAGGATGTTAAGTACCCCCTTAACATAAGGTTTTGGGGTTGTATCATTTTTACCGGAAGCTGATGGAATTATTCCACTTTCTCTGTGTTAGGCCACATGATCATGTGCATATTTATAATTTTAGCACTTTGGTGAACCGAAAGCTCAAGTCAGCTTTTCTGATCACAATTTGTCTGTCTATATGTCCGTCCTCTGTAAACTTTTCACATTTTCTCCCTCTTCTCTAGAAACATTGAACCAATTCCAATCAAACTTGGTACATATCTCTCTTGTGTAAAGGGGATTCAACATAAACTATATGTTTACATTTGTTCAATAGAGTAAATTCAAGTTCGTTCAAATCATGGTCCTCCGGGGGTAGGTTGGGGCCACAATAGGGGATCAAAGTTTTACATGGAGGCATATGGATTTTTTTTTTTTTTTAAATCTTCTAATAACCATTGCTCCAGAAAAGTACAAATTTACATGAAAGCTTCCTGACATAAAGTAGATTCAAATTTCTCAAGTCATGGTTCTCGGGATCGTATATTGAAGCCGCGATAGGGTATCAAATTTCTACACGTATGCATATGGTAAAAACATTCTAGAATATTCAATTCAAGAACGGAACCACGATTAATCATTTACATGTATGTGAGCAACCCTAGGTAGTGCAGATTTAAGTCTGTTCACACTGCCCTCTTACGTAGGGTGGGACCACAATATGGGATCAAAGGTCTACATTAGAATATAAATTTATATAGAGAAATATCTATAAAAATCTTCATCTCAACATGTCCAAAACAACATTAGTTGTAATGATATGCAAGCATCTTCAGTTAATCGTAGCCAACTTCCGGGTCATGAGGTAACAGTATTAACTTCTACTTTTTATATCGCAAGAAAAAAAAACGCAGGTGCGGGCTTTAAAAGATATCTCATTGTTACCAGATTATCACCATGTTTCGTCTTGAAATATGTGAATAAAACAAGATTGTTAGAAACTTTTTAATACCGAAAACATGTCTGGGGTTCTTCGTAAGTATTGACTGCCGGTCGTTTGTGGCAGTTCAGTTTCGACAACTGCGGAAACAAATTGTGACAAAACTGACAACCTCAAAGTCTTGAACAGTCCTGAATTCTGGCATGGAATAGACAAAACTTAGTTTCAGAATTAAACACCCTGACTCACTGTTTGTACTGTAGGTGTCTGAGTTTCCATTTCTACATTTTCCGCATCACTTCTGGGCGACTCTGTCTGCGTAAGGTTTTACCATTCGTGTTACAAATTTCATCACTCTCCATTTCCGCAAATGATTGTCGTTTCTCTGCTTCTAGAAACCTTCTCACTATGGCATATTGTCTGTCTAATTTTTTTGTGCCATGCTCACTCCTTCTCCAACATTCCGAAGCTTCTTCCGTTTCTTTCACTTGACTGACCTCTAGGTCCATAATATTTTCAGAGTTCAATACTGTATCGTGGTCCGGGTTTGCTGTGATGTTATTCGTGGAAAACATTCCAACTTTCATGCAATTCTTTTCATTATCCATATGGAACACCAGATCCTGTCGTCTGCAAAATCCTTTCAAGCAGCAGGGACATTGTGCCATCAGATCTGCCACCTGGCAGCGCCAGGGGTTTTCCGGTGATTGGAGTGGAGTGGAGTGACAAAATAGATGCATGTCGAGCTCTATCTTCCGACAGTAAGCTTTCCCACACACCATACAGAAATGAAGTTTTCGGCAAATACCGGATCGAATGTGTGGCGTACCGTGGAGTGGACCTGTGTTCATATTGCTTGTGATGAAACTCGAGGAAAATCAACGCTCTACTGCAAAATATAAAAATAGTTTAGTATTATGTCTAGCTATGGAAATTAGTTTGATTAAGAAACGAGTGACAAATATGAAATGAAAAACTACTAGCATTCTGTGGATTGAACCGCAGAATAAAATGATTGTATGTTGACCGACAGTAGAGAATGTCAATGAACAACCACGAGCAATTCGTAAAGAAATAGATAAGTAGGAATCAACTCATATTTCTTATCAATTCAGTACCATGTATATGTTTTCATTCATTATGCGGTTTCTGCTTAATTTCTAACCCCACCCCCCACCCGCCCCGCCCTTTATATGAACAAGTATAATAGATAACGCGTACCTACATGTATCTACGAGGGCTGTTCAATATGTAATGTGTATCGTAAGATATCTCAAAGGCATTCGACTCAAACAGTGAAATAAACATTACATCCCTTCAAAGTATTCTCTGCAGTTTCAATCCCTGAATCCATTTCTGAAATGCGTCACGGTACGCTGATTTAGGTAGACCTCTGAGGTACGGACTGATGGCTGAGCCAAGGGCTTTTCGGGACTTGTAACTTTTTAAGTTTTGGAAAAAGGAAAAAGTCGCATGGGGCTAGATCTGGAGAGTATGGTGGGTTTGGCAAGACGGTAACCTTCTCCGACTTCAAAAATTGCTTCACAAGCTCTGATGTATGTGATGGAGCATTATCATGAAGTAGACGAAAATGCCTAAATCCCGACACAGGGCGTCATTTATGAAAATATTTCTTGAGCGTTTTTAGTATAACATCTCGGTAATACCGACCTGTAATACTTTTGCCCTTTGGCACCGGCATTTGTACGGCTATATCATCACATGAGAAGAATATACAACAAAGAACCTTCTTTGTGCTTATGGTTCTTTTGGCCACTACAGAACCTTCTACCATGTTTGGTTAGCCATATTTTGTTTCCAATTAAAATTATTTTTCTTACTAGTTCGAAATAGTTAACCATGTTTCATCATCAGTAACAATGTTTGCAAATTGTCTTTGATTGAATTTGGGAAACATTTTGAGCAATTGCTTAATAGCGGTATGTACTCGTACCCGTTTTTGGTCATCTGTCAATATATGCGGTATCCATCTGGCAATATATGCGGTATCCATCTGGCAGAAATCTTTCGTACTTTCAAAAATGAAATGCATCCGCGATAGCGATATGCCAACAGCTTTGGCAATATCACGAATCTTTCAATTATTTCCCCGACTTTTGCCTTGCCTGTTAAAGTCACAGGTCAGCCAGATTTTGCTGCATCTTTGACGAACTCTGTACCAATCAAAAATGTCTCTCTCCACCTACGAACTGTCTCATAAGATACCTTATCAGACCCATAAACTTCCCCCAATTCAGTAAAAATCTGCATTACCAAATGACCGAGTTTTGTGTGAACTTTTATATAAGCTCTAATTTCTTCAATATTCTCAACCCGTTTCCCAACCATTTTTACAACAGTGGTCAACGACTGGCACTATTGAAATTACTATAAGTTTAAAACTATGCATGTGGAGCTGAAGGCTGTGTCTATACCGTTGGAAAGGTATTGAATAGAGCTATTCAAGAGTATCATCATCCACGAAATCGTGCAAAGCGTTATCGTGCTGTGGTACAATACACATTACATATCGAACAGCCCTCGTATATGGTGGTCTATTTTATCTATTTTGAGTTTGTCCTTCTTGGACTGTTTCCTTTTACCGTCGTTCAAATATGGAAAACATGACCAAATATGGAAACATAATTAAGGTCAGGTGATTTTTCAGCTGTTACGTTTAAATAACTTACAGCCAAGTTACAGGTCGATAACATTTATATTTTACGTACTCTGAGTATTCATATCTCTAAACAATACAGGAAAACGTAAATAATAAAATGTCTTTCCTTGGTTTGTTAAACATAAAATCAAAGTCGAAAACATTGCACAAAAACTAGCATATACGTGGGTTATGCATTTTTAAAATAATTGTGAAAACTCCAAAACTATCAACACATTATCAAAACCTTGACAAGTCTGTTGAGGACACGGACTGGGCTTTAAGACAGGTTGTTGTATAATGTGTAATGAATTGACACAGATAAATTTTCACAATTTTTTACTTTTTTTTCCACAAGTAGATTTCTAATAGTGAAAATCTATATATTCTCCAAGTTGTAATATTAAATTATGATGAAGCTTGAACAAAATGCCATGGAAATAACCCACCATACTTCTTGTGAAAAAAGTAAATATAAGAGATAATCAAATTTGTTCCGTAACCTTATATATGGCTGGATAAGAGGGGGTCTGAACTCGGATTCCCGGGAAATATTTATAAAATACTGAATTTCGAGAAAAAATAATTAATAATCCAGCATCCCGAAAAAAAAAAAGGCAAATCCCGAATCCTAATAAGGTTAATCCCGAATTCCCGCTGAATTTTTTTTAGACAATCCCGGAATCTCGAAAAAAGGTCCTCCCGTCCCTCTACTTAAATAGAAAAGATAGGGAAAAATTAAAAATGACAGTTTTAAAAATAGGAGATGTGTACAAATAACAATGTTTAATGCGACTCAAAAGTTCACGTTACTATCATCTTTTATTTCCGTTACTGTGATCTTTGTTTTTACTTTTACTTTCGTTACTATCATCCTCGCTGTTTTTTCAACGAATTTCCTGTTCATATGAGCCGTATAAAAGATAAAATAACACCTGCATGATCGTAATTGTTGCTAGTGTATGATATTTCTTACCTACATATCATTCGCAAATAAACAATACAAATATATATAACAGGGATGTGACTGAATTCCTCATAAATCGGAGGAAAACTGGTCAAAAAGGGAGGAAAACACCTCACCCTACCTGGAAAAATATCATTTTCTGCCACTTTAGATCAAATCCAGAGTGTTTCATTTTTTCGAAAATTGAGCAAATCAGAGGATTTCCTCTGAAAAGAGGAAAAATCACACCCCTGATATAATAAGTAAACGTGGTTTTACCCGAATTTCCTTCCGCCATCTAACGATCGTTATTATCATCAGTTTAATACCAGTGGGGCTTGGAGCCCTAGTTTGAATCTCTAGACTTCTACACTGAAGAATAAAATACAACTGTGTCTGGATATCGGGTTTGTTTGAGAATCATCTCCGAGGCCAAGAGATGAAAACAATGCCCGTTGACCTAGCATTCTCTTTAGAGAAGTGGGCAGCATCTCTAAAAAGAATTTACCGTTGACCTAGACCGTCATCACCATTAATTCTCCGAAAAAAACCACCACCTCATTTAAAAGAACATTTACGTAATTTGTACCAAAAAATCGGTATTCATTGAAGCTGAAATATGTGAACTGTGACTGGGTAAGCTAAAAAGGTTAAAATGAGTATGTGTTTCAGCCGTGGATGCGATGATTTTTAGGTGCGCGAGTGCGTAAATATAAAAACGGAAAATTTAGAATCTAAATGCATTCAGTATTCGATAATAAACGGATAGAGTTATACCCAGGATAGGGTCAATATTACACTGACCAGTGAGTACACATTAAATTAATTTCAATATAGAAATTCTGTTCAAAAGGTCACACAAACAAACTTATAGACTGATTTATTAAAATTATAAGTTATAATCAGTCTGACAGTATTGAAGATCTGAGAAATAACTATCACTTCAGTACCACCGGGGGTAATCCGAGATTCCTCTGACTCTTACCCCCGCTTTTATATTTGACATGTGCGGGGGAGAGTCAGAGCGGACTCCATATTGAAAAGTGGGAATTCAGCGACACCAGCTGGTGTCGCTGCTTTACCTACCTCTTACAACTTTATTTCGCGGACCCATCTTCCAAGACGCGAGGATTCAGTTATCGGAAGATTATTCTACAAATACATCATGATTAATATGATGCTATCGCCGTTTAAACGATGGAATTTTGTGTTTACATGTGCTGACGTCATGCGCAAAGAAATCAAATGGCGAGGCGGCGACCTAATTCAAGTGATGCTCCATTTGTCGGTGTTAGGGCCGTTTAAACGGCGATAGCATCGTATTAATCATGATGTATTTGTAGAATAATCTTCCGATAACTGAATCCTCGCGTCTTGGAAGATGGGTCTGCGAAATAAAGTTGTAAGAGGTAGGTAAAGCAGCGACACCAGCTGGTGTCGCTGAATTCCCACTTTTCAATATGGAGTCCGCTCTGACTCTCCCCCGCAGAAGTCACAAAATAAAAGCGGGGTTAAGAGTCAGAGGAATCTCGGATTACACCGGGGGGTGGGGGGTACTGAAGCGAGTTATTTCTCACGGATCTAAAAGGGGGTTAGTCAGATTCCAACCTTTCATTTGGTTTGAAAAAAAATTAGGCCTACCATCGAAAGTTTAATCGGACATATTTCGGACGGATGCCCCTTGTCACAGTAGGTGTGGAACGCTAAAGAACATTCACTGCTGAAGCCCTTCATCAGTCTTGGTGACGTCTCCATGTGAGTGAAAAATTCTCCAGAGAGACGTTTTAAATAAAAGCAAGATGCAATCAATCATTCCAAAAAGGACGGGCTTATTTAGGCCTACAGAGGTTGCCTTCTAGGTAGCCCTATCCGCTGTCAGATTTTGAAAGCTGTAATATTTCGTTAGCTCTATTACAGTGTAGAATATCAACAGGTCAAGGTCAAACAGCGGCATCTTACGCACCCGTTTGGTGGTGGCAGGGCCGTAAATTACATGGAGGCGGAGGAGGCAGCTGCCTCCTCCAACTTTTGAGCCAAAAAAAATTAAAATTTAAAGTTCATTAGAATTAAAAACAAAACAAAATACCAAACAAAAGAAATCGACAGAATAAATTAAAATGAAAGCAAATCAAAGATATTTTACTTAAAGACGTGCACATAATTCCGTTTCGATTCAAATAGAATTTGTTGTTTCCAATAACTAAGAACATGATACCTCCCTTAAAAAGCATTCCAAATCTTTCTTTTAGAATGAGTTAGTCAAGTAACATCTTAGAAGGCCCTAGAATCAAGGATTTTGCACGAAACGTGTTCAGTGTGCACAAAATGTGCTCAGCGTCTGGGGGCCGCCCAGGCCCCCGCCTAATTTCCTGCCTCCTCCAAATTGAAGGTTAATTTACGGCCCTGGGTGGGGTAGAGCGTTGAATGTTCAAATGGGGCAGCCCACTTCTATCATTTTCAACTCATGGCTTAAGTTTGATAACAAAATCTAATATAAGTAAACACAAAACATTACCTTTTCCAGCGGAAGCTTTCGCGAAGGCTACAAATCACGTGGTATTGGCATCATAAGCGTCACAAATAGAGGTACACCGATGAGACAGTTTCCTAATATGGGCGGGTCTAGAATTTAAGGAGACGTGAATCGATCCAAACAATTTGGAAATGAGAAAGATACCCCATTCCCTTAAATTACAAGGAGGGGGGGGGGGGGGGGGGGAGGGGTTGCAGTTTTATCATCGACAGAAATAATCTGAATTTATAATATCAATTATTCGAACGTTTATATAAAACATTCCTGATTATTTTATTAGTAACGTGAACATTTATATCATTAATTCGAAGACATTTAAAATATATCTAGATATATAATTCAAATTACATGAATGGAACTTTCAATAAAACAAGAAATCTGCTAAAGTAACCTTTTGGTCCTCTGTATCCGTTATGTAAATACTAGTCTGAAAAGAAAACAATACATGATTTATTTGTCAAAGGCTGCGTCCTTCAAGTGCTACGTTATTTTTTCCCTGTGACCTTTGATACGATACGCACATATATAGAAGGCCTAATCAAATTGGTGGTGCGGAGTGGGCAAATCATTTATTATATTAAGAATTTAACCAATCGGTTTTAATTTTTTTTTTTTTTATTTAGCCTATTTGAAATTGTGCAGAAACAAGCATACAGAATTTGGCTTTTGATTCTGATAAACACATAAGAATGAGAAAGGTGAAGTTATAACAAACAGTGATCAAACTAACAACTCTTTTAAAGCAATACAAAATAGAGAGTTGGACAAACACAGACCCCTGGATATACCAGAGGTGGGATTAGGTGCCTAGGAGGAGTAAGCATCCCCTGTCGACCGATCACATCAGCTTGAACCAGGGGCGGATCCAGAAATTGTGATGACGATGGTGAAGATTTAAAGTGCAGACTGCCCAGTAGGGGCCCTGCTACACTAGAAATTGTGGTTAGGTGGGGGGGGGGCAACTTTATGAGGCAGGGGGTCTAGGGGCCGCCTTGAGGCCCCCAGTGGATCCAGGGCGAAGCCCTGGTGGGGACCCAGGGGGCAATGCCCCCAGATTTTACAGATTTAATAGGGGTTCTGAATGTCTCATATGTAGTAATTTTTACTATTTTCTGTCATTTTTGATAGAGGGAAATCAATAAAATGATGCAAATTTTGAGGGTTTGAAAAAAGAAAAGAAAAGTAAGTTATCCCAATGAAAGTAATTCAATAAATCAAGAGATTTTGCCATTTATTGCTCTGAGAGTGGAAGAAATTATTGCTTCTTTTATCGTTTACTTTTTTCTGAACAAGAGACCACGATTTACTTTAAATTTGAAAAATGTTAGGGCGCGCCCCCTTTAAATCCACCCGCTCTGTGAACCCTCTATCTTGATCAGGTAAAAGGATTTATTCATAATGAGTCATGAGTCAACATTAGTTTGCCAAGAATGGCCTAACAATCGGCATGAAATACACCAGACAGCATTTGACCCAATGGTAGGTTGTATCAGCAAACTAGATCATTTTAACGACCATACAATTTGCTAAATGCTTACTTTAATCGAGACTGTTGAAATCCCTGTACTATCAACTTGTTTGTCAGTAGCCTGTCTCGATTTAACAAGAGGCCCATGGCCACATCGCTCACCTTGGCCCATATTTAAAGATTTTCCTTATATATTTGCATGTAAAACTTTGATCCCTATTGTGGCCCCCCCCCTACTCCCGGGGGTGGGGGTGGCATGATGTTTACAAACTTGAATCTGCATTATGTCAGGTCCCCTATTGTGACACAATCTTACCCCCCCCGGGGACCATGATTTTCACAAACTTGAATCTGCACTATGTCAGTAAGCTTTCATGTAAATTTCAGCTTTTCTGGTTCAGTGGTTTTTGAGAAGATGTTCCCTAAACATTTGTCTGTAAAACTTTGATCCCCTATTGTGGTCCCAACCTACCCCCAGGGGCCATGATTTTAACAAACTTGAATGTGCACCATGTCAGAAAGCTTTCATGGCCCAGTAGTTCTTGAGAAGATTTTTAAATAACCCCACCCTATTTTTGCAATTATCTCCCCTTTGAAGGGGGCATGGCCCTTCATTTGAACAAACTTGAAAGCCCTTCATCCAAGGATGCTTTTTGCCAAGTGTGGTTGAAATTGCCCAGTGGTTCTGGAGAAGAAGTCAAAAATGTAAAAAGTTTTAGAGACAGACGACAGGTGATCAGAAAAGCTCACTTGAGCTTTCAGCTCAGGTGAGCTAAAAACTGATCACACACAGAACAAGCTCTTGCATATCAAATCAGTTCATATATATATACACTATATGCAGGTGATAATTGAATCTATAAGACATGGATAAATTGTTCTGCAAACTTTGGTAGCATTCATCTTTAACCATTATTTGAAGAAAAGCTAGCCAAGATAGACCAATCTAAAATCTAATAATATACTCTGTTACAATTAAATTATTACCTACATTTACTGTATTGGCCAATATCACACCTAATCTGTCCCAGAGTCACATTTAGTTTTTATCCTGTATCTGAATAAACTTAAAGAAGTCCTTCAAATGATGAAGACAATTATCACTGTAATTTTGGTTCCTACCCAAAACCAAACCTGCACTCCCCAGGATCATAAAATTTACAAATTTGGTAAAGGACTACCTACTCCTTCTAAATATCCATTTAGTTTTAATTTAGTATCGATAGCATTAAAGCAGATATCATTTACATGTATGGCACATATACTGTACCAAGTTTGGCACCACCCTGAAATCAGAATCTCTACCCCAGAGATCATGAAATTTACAATTTTGATAGAAGCCTTTCTGCTCTATATCACTATGCATTTTTTCTTATAGATATGCAGTTGTAAAGAAGATTTTTAAAAAATTGTCAATTTTGCCAGTTTTTGATCTGCCCCTCAGGCCGCAGGAGTCCTGAAATTTAAAAGTTGTCCTCCTTGTTAAAAAGATGTTTCATACCAAAATTGAAAGGAATTAGAATGATAGTTGTCAAGAAGCGTTTACTACATTTAAATAAAATTTCTGGTCTCCAACTCTTTGTATCATGAATTACAAATTAAAAAATTGGATATAAATATGGAGATATATTAGAATGAAATAGAAATGATAAAATTATGCAGATTTATAGCTTCTTTATTAGAAAAAAATCCTTCTGTCACAAATTATAGTCTTTCTAAACCCTTTCTAAATTTGAATTTATTTTGAAAAATTTCAACTGGAAAGGCTTGAAAAATAATGATATACAATGTACATGTACATATAGATGTCCAGTATAAGTGCCCATTGCAAGCCAATATAGACAGGCCTTTTGTAAGACTTGTATGTAGTGTACACGCCATACACAAACTGTAATCAAGGGGCTCAGATGCAACTTATGTTTGTGGACGTCACAATATGACGGGACAAATTCTGATGTGTCCGAAGTTTGTGTCCGTCACAATATGACCAGAGCTTGCAGTGTTTTAGTACTTGCTTCATGATATGAAACTAAATTAGGGAGATATTCATTTTCCTGATAGGTTCTACACCTGTCCAAATTTTGTCTATTTCTGGTCAGAACAATTTCATTTACACCGTTTTAATTTCATGACAATAGTCCACCAACTTTTTAATATCCCCTCAGTCGGTATAAATTGGTATTACAGAAAACAGTCTATTTACAAGTAATGGTTTAATCAGACATCATCTATGAATCATTTATGGTCACATCTTAAATTTCTCTGTTCATGTTGATATTTGAAAATTTTTAATATGACATGAAAAAATAAATTACACACAAATCCAATATCACGTTTCCATACATCAAACCAATTTTTAAAGATGAAAACATGCTGTGATACTGAATACAATCAAAACTTATGTACAAGATAAAAAGTCTCGCATGTGAAACATGTCATTTGTCCTGCAGTGTTTGGTAAATTCTACTCAAAGTCAAAGATCTGTGGTACAATTAATTTCGTACATTTCAGTTGAGTTTATTGGGATTATATGTTCATTGAAGAGATACTGGAAATAAAACACTAATGGGTACAAATGCACCAAGACTGAATATAATTAAAACTACTGCTGCCATTTAAAATGTTTTCTCTGTCAGTCATGAAGAAAAGAAATCAGACGAGACTAGCATATCACAAGCACTTGAGTAATTCAACATTTCCTTGGAAAAATTTCGGAAGTCTCGCAGCAGACCTTGGTCCATTTTGGTATTTCTTTTGTACCGTTTTCCTCGGATGAGTTTGTCGGCTAAATAATGTAGCCAGAATACATTGGTCTGGGGACGGAACACCTTCCAATCATTTCTAGAGAGAAAGAAGGAGAAACAATTAATAATGTAACTGTTTTGAAAATGCTCTGTGCCATACTCAAAATGCTTCAACTCTGATCTACCGCTTTGTTAAAATGAGTAAGGACTTACTGATTGAGCTCCTTCATTTTCCGATAGATGTCAAACTGATAATCACCAGTTCCTTCAAACAGTGTCTCATCCTTAGACAGATCAGAGTAGGTGATGCAGCCATCTATAAAACAAGGTTAATCTAAGAACATACATGTATAATAATAGGAGTCTCAGCCTTCTATAAAGCAAAGTTAAACTCAGAACATATAATTATAGGAGTCTTAGCCTTCTATAAAGCAAGGTTAAACTCAGAACACATAATTAAAAGTTTTAGCTATCTATAAAACAAGGTTAAACTCAGAACATATAATCAAAAGTCTTAGCTATCTATAAAACAAGGTTAAACTAAGACCATATAATTAAAAGATAGTCTTCAGCAAACATTTAATCTAGATATCAACATACAAAGAAGGTTGTATACAAACATTTACCAATCCTTTTAACTCTTTCAATTAACGTTTCTAGTTTATTGAACTTATCAAGTGAAATTCAGTACTAGTGGCAGATCTAGAGAGAGAGAGAGAGAGAGAGAGAGAAGGGGAGGGGTTCCGGTGATCGATTGAGTACTTGTATTATAACAAACCAAGACCGATAGCAGTTATTTTCCCGTGGCCGATAAACGCTAACAAAAAAAAAAAAAACAATCGATCATACTGACCAAATAACTAAAATTTCATAGGCCATGTTGGCCTTTCTGAAGAATTTTAGTCGGCCATTTTCAATATTTATCGGCCATTTGCCGACCCCAATCTGAATCACTGCTCCCCCCCCCCCCCCCTTCAGAAATTTTGCAAAAATAAAGTAAAAATAATTTTGAAGGTGGATCCTCCCTCCTTTGCAAACCAAAATGGTAGACCCCCCTGAAAAAATTTCTAGATCCACGCCCAAATACAAACAAGAAAAATGCCTAGCGAACATTGAAGGACACAATATAAGGGTCCCCTCATTTAAAAGGGATGCTTGCAAAATTGATGGATATTTCTGATACAGGAATTAATACCTGGCCTCGTTTACAGCATTATTCATTGCATGAAAAACCATTCATATTGTGGATGTTTTATAATCTGTCCATACTTATACTGGTGTACCTTTATCAAGCCGCGACAAGGTGAAATCTATAATGCTGACTTGTACTCCATGAGACTCCACCTGAAAGGACTGTCCCAGCACGACATAGTCAACAACTTTAACATCTGTTTTCTTGACCAATACATTTCCCCAGTGAAGATCTCGGTGCTCAAATTGAAGAGCTTCCTCTGCAACTGCCAGGGAAAATGTCACTTGTTCAAACACACTCTTGGCCTCAAATATATTGTTGAACTGAAAAAAAAATAATCTCACATCAGAAATACCCCAAGACGTATTGCATTTATTGTACTCTTAACACTTGTTAACGCTTGAAAAGGGTGACAGTAGCATTTTGTTCAATACATTTCATTTAATATTTGATTGATAAGTGTACAGTCATGGTTCATATACTCCATGACAGCTGTATTTCAAGCACTTAACCAGACATTTTCAAGAACTTTACTAGAATTTTTTCCACCTGCTACTCAATAAATTCAGTTTCTTTCGATAACAAATTGAAAAGATATACTGTACAAATCTTTGATTAAAACTATTTCACGTAAATTATTTATCCCACATTAGAGTTTTTATATAATTTTGATAAAATCATCCATTCAGTACCTTTTAAGAAACTTGATACACTTTAGTGCATACAACAGAAATTTTCAAGCTTTTTGAATAAAAAATTTTCACCTTAAAGTATGCACTTTCTTCACTTTTGTTTTCCAAATTCAAGCACTCTTCATAGAAATGCCTAAAATTGGAATCCTATCAAAGAGCAATCTAATTAAAATTAGATGTTAGATCCACTCGCGTACTCGCATACATATGTTATGTATGCGAGTACGCGAGTGGATCTAACATCTAATTTTAATTAGATTGATCAAAGAGTACAATGTGCTAGCCAATATAAGTAACTCGTGACAACAAGTAGCCTGGATACTTTACAGGCTTGGATTAACTAACTTCAATGCCTGATTACATGCTTTAACTCTACTCAGTTTCTGAAGATCAGTGTTAATTTGTATGTTGGTGTTTAGTAGTAAAGTTCCCACCTGAGCAGATTCCAAGTCTTTCCCTCCATCAGCAAACTCAAACATGATGAATAGTTGATTCTCCTTAAACATTACTGCAATCAGAACAAAATTTTCCATACACTAAATAACATGGCATGTTGTTCTGAGAACAAGTATTTAAACATTTCATGTTTAATTTTGCAATTTGTCTTTTTAAAAAAAACCCACCTAACCAGTTTAAATATCACAGTTACAAGTAGAAGTACAAAGGGGGTTTATTGTTTCAGCCCTACATTACATGCAGAAGTACAAAGGGGCGTATTGTTTCAGCCCTACATTACATGCAGAAGTACAAAGGGGCGTATTGTTTCAGTCCTACATTACATGCAGAAGTACAAAGGGGCGTATTGTTTCAGCCCTATGTTACATATAGAAGTACATGTATAAGGGGGCTTATTGTTTCAGCCCTACATTACATTTGGAAGTACATGTACAAAGGGGCGTATTGTTTCAGCCCTACGTTACATGTAGAAGTACAAAGGGGCGTATTGTTTCAGCCCTATGTTACATATAGAAGTACATGTATAAGGGGGCTTATTGTTTCAGCCCTACATTACATTTGGAAGTACATGTACAAAGGGGCGTATTGTTTCAGACCTACATTACATGTAGAAATACCAAGGGAGCGTATTGTTTCAGCCCTATGTTACATGTAGAAGTACAAAGGGGCGTATTGTTTCAGGCCTACATTACATGTAGAAATACAAAGGCAGAGCTGCCAACATTATAAAATGGAAAATAGTAAGGTGGGGGTCAGGGGGCCACCTAGACCCCCTGCCGCTGGAGATTTTTTTTTATGAATAAACATGTAACCTGAGCAATTTGAGGCACATTTCAATTCCAAATTTAATGAATTTAGACATACTAATTGTTATACATTTTACAACTGCAAAAGATCAAATACCGTATATCAGGTTTTTTCCGCGTGTATCCAATTTCCGCTTTGTACGCGACGATTTCCGAATCGCGGAAAATAAATCCACGTAAATTTGAAACAAAGTTTGCTTTTATGATAAAGTTATACGGCCGATCTACCCCGCACATCTCAAACTGTGTCGAAAATTCACAACTATGAAAACAACGGCCTTGATTCCCCGATTCCTGATTTTATTAAATAAACAATAACTCAGGTTTTGTTAATTAACCTCATCCGACCCTGTGTTGATTATACGCTAACCAGTTGATAGCTTGGGTATAATAATTGAGTCAGTGTGTCAACTAAACAAGATCACAGCCGAACTATTACCCGTGCCTTTTTAAAACGAAAGTGTTAGGGACGATATTTCCCAGAATAGTCATACTCGACTGAAATCGAAAGTAGGAATCGCGTTATAATCGAAAAATGTACAGTCGTTGAATAAAGATAAAATTTCATGAAATCACACGAAAATGTTGTAAAAATCACTGTCGTTGGTTGCGTTAGACAGGTGGTCGTTTAATACATGTACAATATATAGGGTAACGCCTTGGGGTGGATTATTACGGTCACATACAGCAGTGAGTCACTTATTTACTTGAATGTAAAGAAAAGTGCAAAATCGTTGTGAGATCAGTAACTCAGAAATCGTGTAAATCGTTTCACTGTGTGATTTTTTTGCATTAAAAATCAAGATTATACTTTCATAAGCTGGTTTCTTTTATAAGTTTAAATAATCGTGAATTATATTTTCACGATGACTTTGAAATAGTGAAAATTTGATTCGCGTAAATTTAATACACTATTTTAGGTTCTGATTCGCGGAAAAAATATGATGCGGAAAAAACCTGATATACGGTACATCTTTTATTGATTTTACTTTCTGAAACTTGTGTAACAAATATTGTTACATTAGTATATTATATAATTTTACAGTTACTGTGTCAGTTATTCTGGCAAATTTTTATATATATATAATTTTAGTTACTGAATCATTTATTCTGGCAAGTTTTTTTTATGTCGTTTTCGTCGCTGTGAGAAATGTTAGTTTGTCAAACAGATTGTACACGTATACAAACTCCCCTTTTTTGACTTTAAAACGAATAGATGATTACAGTGTACTTGTATATTGTTCTTTGAATTTCTAGCTCTATTAAGTTTTCTCCTTTGGGGGAGTATTGTTGTTATTTCCATCAACACATGCTTTACGTTTAGTAGCAGCTGCCATATTGTTTATTTTAAAGCATTAAAATGATCGAGACTCTATATAGATATAGACTATGCAAACAAACGTAGTAAGGACTATAGCTTGCTTATTATAAAAGTAAAAACCAATGACGGACAGCTCTAAAAATTTCGAAATGTCAAATAAGCGAAAATCGGAATATGTACAGTGAAATCGTAAGGCGTATTTTCGGCCCTAAAATCGTAAGCCTTACGCCAAAATCGTGAGGGTTGGAACTCTGCAGAGGGGGCGTATTGTTTCAGCCTTACGTTACATGTAGAAATAAAAAGGGGGCGTATTGTTTCAGCTCTATATTACATGCAAGTACTGTAAGATCTCTGGACTTTACTGGTTACATCAGATTTGTCCGAATATGAAAATTGTTGATTAGGCCAGATAAAAAAATATGTGTGGTTCTGGTTACCCCACCGTCCCTAGCTTTTACCCCGACCCTAAACTTTTTTCTACCATTTCCAAAATCAGTTACCGAATTTTGCTGACTATAACGTACACTTTTTCCCAAGATTTTCTTTGCATAATATATACCACTATACATATAGTTTTTGACCCGTTTTCCTTCAGGTAAAGCTTGACTGTAAGTTCATTCACAGCCAATATATAGATACCGCTAAAATGCTAAGCTGTAAACACTTATTACAGGCCATCTAATGATAGACAGAAAATGACTTGGAACAAAAGAGTGCTTACATAAAAAATTGCAAATTTCAGGTTGTTTGAATATACTACATGTAAATGATTACCCTCCTTATTTTTGAAAAAGTTGGATAGATTAAAAAACTTGGAAGGGCTTGAAAACAGTACTCTAGTTGAAATATCATTTCCTACTTTCATGTTCAAAAACATGATTTTGGCAAATGCACTGATTTTTTCCCCTGTATTTTTTTTTTATTTGAAATAAATATATAAGAATTGTCAAAACTAGGGTGATCACTACCAATTTTGATAGGTATACATATCACACTATATATAAATGGTACATTCAAAGAAGTGAAAGTAAAAGAAAATTGTGTTTCCATCTAAAATATATCATTAAAAAGATAATAAATTAAGAAAATAAAATAAAATCCATACCTACCTACCCTATTTTTCAAGGGAGTGTAACCAGAACCACACATATTATTTTATCTGGCCTAACATCAAATTCACATTTACTTTTTATGGTTGACTGAATTTACGTTTGACCTTCAGGTAGTAATAATCACTTGACTGTTCTTTAAAGAACATGTCTTACCTGGATTATCATTTTCAGAACCTTTCTCTTCATGAAAAGTATTCCATTCGGTCAGAAGCTTGGACGGATATTTTCCCTTCACACAAGAAACCCTGAAGAAAACATTCCATTACAATGGAATCATAAATATTAAATGTAATTTAAAACTCTTTACAAAATGCTATACCCCTGACTGACCATTCACCTTTATGTAATATACAGCTTCTACTATTGACCTTTCACCTTTATATAATATACAGCTTTCACCTTTATAAAATATACAGCTTTAATTTTTTACCTTTAGGTAATATACAGCTTCCACTTTTGACCTTTCACCTTTATGTAACATACAGCTACGACTTTTGACCTTTCATTTCACCAAATACATACATGTAACTGCAGACATTGAGACAAATAATACAAACAGACCAAAAGCAATATGACCCCTAGTATCTTCCAACATAAGGCAAAACAAACAGAATATCTGTTCTGTTGATAGACAGCAATGAGAAATTTGAATTCAGTTTGTTAATCAAAAGACAGAATCAATTCTTTACATTTTAATTAACACAAAAAAAATCAAGCCATAAATTATAGGGTTTTTTTTTTTTAGAGTAAAAAGTTCTGTCAGGCCATCAATGAATATTCATGTTTGATGTACTCTGACCAGCCCATCAAAATCACCCCTACCTAATCATTTCTGGGAAAATACAGAATGTCACCACTGATTTCAAACTTTGGAAATCATTTCTCTAAGATGTTATTTTAGACTGACAGTTTATTGAAATTTACAAACATTAATCTACAGCAATGATAATATCACTTTTGCATGCCAAAATTTAGCGTTTCAACAGAGAGGGTTCTCGTTAAATTATTTTAAAGGGGATCTCAGTAAATAGGACTTACTACGAGATATGTGAAGATATTCTTACAATGTGGAAATGACGGACACTAAAAACCTGCCACTAGATTACAGAAAACAAAATGTGAATTTGTCGGAGAATTCGCGCTTGCTTTGCAGTTGATGACTTTGAAGTTGGATTTATCAATAACGTCGGGAACGTGTACCTATTCAACAAAGAGTATGTGTTATCGAAAACAGATGTAGATTATTCCAAGTGTAGCCCAAGGACCGAAGGTGTTAAAAGAATGCATTTATTGTCATGTTATTGTCAGCCATTAAATCTGTTAAAAGTAGTGATGGGCAATTGGTTTAAAATCATAATCGAAAATCGTTTTGTAATCGGGAGTAGAAAACTGATTTTCAATTCATAATCGTTCTTCTATGATATTTAAAAAATATATTTTTCATTCAATATTATTTGTTTAAACCTTCTACACCATGTGTTACTTTCTCTTTATGAATACTGCATAAATGACCAAAACAGGTCATTGACGCATTATTTTTTATCTAACAGCAAACTACATTAAAGCTGGCACTAACCTTGGGATTGAAACAAGATATTTTTTTTTTTTTTAGAAAATAGCAAAAGATGCTTTGTTTTATTTAACAGCAAAATTGGCACTATCTGGAACTGACTTGGTCTTTCAATAATACTCTGTTTATCTGTATTAGCTGCCCTGAGTTCTGTATAATAGAAACAACAATAAATTTGCCATTTGTATGCCGTTTATAAATGTTTTTTATTTAACCCCAACCCCCAACCCCCCATATAATATAACTACCCATCTAGAAAAGTGTGGGTGGGTCAGAGTATATCAAACAAACAAAAATAGTTAAAGATGGCTAAAATTGTAGCTGAAATTAAAATTACCAATATATTGTTTAATTTTTTTTTTAACTTCAGAGTGAAATCTTAATTAATCTGTTAATCATATTATAACAAGTTCATCGACTAGTAACAATTCAAAATCATGATAATTTTTTTCCCCCTTGTAATTAAAGAAAAACATATAATGTATATAAATGTACACTTAGACCCCTATGTTTAAATGAATAAAGAAAAACATATAATGTATATAAATGTACACTTAGACCCCTATGTTTAAATGAATAAAGAAAAACATATAATGTATATAAATGTACACTTAGACCCCTATGTTTAAATGAATAAAGAAAAACATATAATGGATATAAATGTACACTTAGACCCCTATGTTTAAATGAATAAAGAAAAACATATAATGTAGATAACTGTACACTTAGACCCCTATGTTTAAATAAATTGACTTGCACTCTTACCTTTGAACTTCACAAAAGTTTTTGGTGTAGCATTGCTCATTATCTCTCAGCAAACTCAACTCACTAAAAAAAAAAAACCATACTGAAGACTACACACACTGTCTAACAAACTATCTCACTGCTTAATACTACAGGGATGTTTATAATAGAATACCCACACAGAAATATCTACAATGTATAATGCCTGCTTCCCATTGTCATGCAATCCACTACGATTGACATTTGTAGCTGATCACAGAAATTTTCTGGAATTTTGGGTTTTGATACAAGGTAATGCAAGTTAATACGTTCTTGTTCGAATTGTTGCGCTTTGATACGGAAAGGTCACGATAGATAATTTGTGGGTAACACGATCTAAACACCATTCAGATACGATCATAACTATACGTTCTGATGAAATTGTCCTGATCATGTTCACGACTGGACCTCAATCTCAAAAGATCATCACAATCTGGACTCCCGATTTTTGTGAGTAAATGTTGTTTATTGGCATTTTAATATCGGGTTAGGATTTTTACATTCCAACCTAACCAGTGGATATGGGATACCCGGGTAATTAATATGTAAAACAATGCGTATACAACAAGCACTCACAAATAAAGAACAGTATGAAAAAAAATGTTATAATACTCTGGCTACATAAACCTTATACAACAAGAGGTACTGTGAGCAATGCTCACTAAGAATACCCCCCGCTTACCCCAATCTTCCAAAGGGTGTTCCATGCGATGAAAAAAGCCGTTAAAGAATTTAAATGGAAACCATATTGCTACTTCGATGTCCAGTGCACGTGACCTTTGACCTTTTGACCCCAAAATCAATAGGGAACATCTTCATCCCATGGGTAGTCCATATGTATGATATGGTGACTGTAGGTGGAAAGGATAACGCTTTAGAGCCCGGAAACCATATTGCTACTTCAATGTCCAGTGCGCTTGACCTTTGACCCCAAAATCGATAGGGAACATCTTCATCTCATGGGTAGTCCATATGTATGATATGGTGACTGTAGGTGGAAAGGATAACGCTTTAGAGCCCGGAAACCATATTGCTACTTCAATGTCCAGTGCACGTGACCTTTGACCTTTTGACCCCAAAATCGATAGGGAACATCTTCACCCCATGGGTAGTCCATATGTATGATATGGTGACGGTAGGTGGAAAGGATAACGCTTTAGAGCCCGGAAACCATATTGCTACTTCGATGTCCAGTGCGCTTGACCTTTGACCTTAAAATCGATAGGGAACATCTTCATCCCATGGGTAGTCCATATATATGATATGGTGACAGTAGGTGGAAAGGATAATGCTTTAGAGCCCGGAAACCATTGCGTCTACAGACGGACGGACGGACAACCCGATTCCAGTATACCCCCCCCCCCCCCCCCCCAACTTGTTGCAGGGGGTATAAAAAGTAGGCCAAGGTTTAAAGGTATAGGACAGTCATAAAATGACAATCTTTGCATGTTATTACTAAATTGTGTACTTAACAATATCTATACATATAGCAATACAAATTCATAAAATTTTATTATTGTATTCTAAGTTGCTCGAATAACTTCCATTTTTTCAAAAACATTTCAATATATACATGTAGTTGTTTCTTATAGCTAATTTCAATTCTATATTGTATTGTATACGTTTGACAAAGTTAGCTTAAAGCTACATGTATTTAACACAAGTGTTTTGTTCTGACATCTACAACAATATATATAATATTTAAGGTGGTAATTAATAATGTTACTAATTTCATTCTCAGCACATCCAAGAATATATACTCCCGATTAGGGATGATCATGTACATGCAGATACGTTCATGCATGTTACGATACGTTAATCATGAACCGATGCACTATGTTGCGATAGGATAAAATTGTGATCGCGATGTCTTTCACGATCAGGATTGAAGATGATCACAGTTTGAGCTACGATTGGACCCACACTGGTATATTTACAGCCCAACTGACCATTGACTTAATTTTTTTTTTTAACATCTAGAAAGTTTACAATACAACCCACAACCACTGAAAATGACAGAAGTTGAGGTTGATGACAACATGACATTTGCAGCATTACTGTATGCTTATATTATAACTATCGAGGGACATCGCTACAAAGCATGGTGTTTACCTGGTAAAAGATTCACAGGGATAATCACGATTTGGGAGCATGATTAAATGTGATATATTGCACTTTGTTATGATGCAATACGATCTTACGCGATTGTAATGACTGAAAATTAATCATGTTGATCATAGAAATTTTTTGACAATCATAAAATTTTTCTATGATCTACACGATTGTTACGACTGACGCCAAGATTAGACAAGATTTGATATGATCACCATTATTCCACGATTTCAATCGTGCCGCAAATCGTGATAGTGGGAACGTACAATGTAGCTCTATAGAATACCCACACAGAGATGACAATTTCCGGCAATATCTCCTCAAAAGTCTTCTGCTTCTCATCATTAACTTCAAAATCCCCTTCAACTGGAATGATCTACAAAACAGACAAGATGTGTTCGTGAAAACACTGATACCCCTGTATTGCAGCAACATTGATAATGGTCAGAGTTCCAAGTTTTTCAAAAGTAGGCCAAACCCCAAGATCAAGAGGTCAAAAGTTTTGGTTTCAAAATAAAGGACGTGTCACAAGAAATACACATTGAAATATAAAAGCCCTATCAAGATCCATTCAAAATTTACAGCAAAAGTCAAAGTAGACAGATGGACAGACCAAAAACTACATGTATATGCCCCAGCATTTATGATTACAGGATGAAAATAACTTTTCATGTTAATTACTATAGATTCCTGAATATGCTGTACGTGAGGAATTTATTATCACGTAATTTTGTGAGAGGCATCACTTTTAATTTTCTGTTGCTAAAATACAAGTACTAAGAACTCTTGATTAACCATGTTAACAGACGAAACGTAAATTTTTGTTCAATGTGCTTTTACGTTAATTACGTACATACGAGTCTTTTACGATATATCATACGTACTATGGAATAAACAGTAACTATACGAAACTTCATTTCTATAAACATGTCTATGCATAACACTTGCATTTGTCCATTTCAAGCTTTTCTTGTTGATATTTGTAAAAGAAATTGAAGCTTAATTCAAAATTAATTTTGAAACATCAAAATTATTCCCAAAAATTCTGAACAAGCAGACATTATTTTCAGACCAAGTGTAATGAAATTTACTATAAGCCATGCTTTGCTATAGCACTGACTCACTTTGAGAGCAACTGAGTTCTGTCCTCTTTTAGTACGGAAAACCTCTCCATACACCCCTTCTCCAACCTTTCTGCACTGCCTCATCATACTGAGAAATAAAATGTACATTAGTTAACGGATGTGTAGACAGATAAAATCAATGATGATATCGACAAGTGTAAAACACGAGTATCTTCTATTGTTTTGATAAATATAAAGTCTGTTGAATATGAATCAAAATTTCCATAAATCTGATTTCAGAGACTGAGAGATATGTTGAAAAAGATCATTATTTTGACTAAGTCACAATTTAATACCTGCTGGTGATGCAGGACTGGAATGTCTCTATATCTTCCTGCTGACAAACCTCCAGCACTCTAGAGCGGGGCAAGACCGTGGGGACACTCTGCTGTCTCTGAGGCGTCAGAATCTCCTAAAAATGAACAATTCTAACGGATAAACAACCAGGTGTGTAGATAAATAAAGAATTTCTGTACAAAATATCACTCACATTTTACTTCCTGTGTGTTGCAGTGTATCTACTCAGTGTACTAGTAATACAACAACAATTATTTTATATCCACTACCACACATAGATAAGGTTACACACTGGTTTTAAAAGCACTTACAAAGTGAGACTTATTGAGACTTTTGTTGACAGAAACATCAGGACTTTTGTTGACAGAAACATCAGGACTTCCTCTGGATGACAGCGAGGACTGAGCAGAGTAGAAGTTGTCAATTTCAGGACTTACAAGCATGAACTTTGTCACATTTTTGTCCTCCTCCTCATTGTTTTCTTCTTCACTAATCTTACTTAAATCATCATCTTCACTCTCCTCCTCAGTTTCAGCATCCTTTTCATTGTTTTCTTCAGACTCTAATTTGGACTCGGCAGTCACACACGACCGGGAGGAACTCTTCTCATCAAAGCTACTGAAGAGGCTATCAGAGAAATCAGCATTTGACTGTTTTGAGTTTCGATGAGACACATGCATGGATAATACACTCTGTCTTAGCTTTTCCATCTGTACCAGGCATGTGTTTACAGGGCTCGTATGACTCGCATCTTCTGAATTCCTAAACACTGATTTATTTGTAGTGCTGACTTCTGACACATTACAGACTCGTGGAAGACTTTTCCCAGCACATGAGCTTTGCTCCAAATTATCAGTCGCAGACAATGAAATGTCTTCTTCCACATGGTCAATCACTGATAAATTATTAATGTCATTGGCAGAACAAGTCCGCTTGGCACAAGGGGTACTAGTTTCAATTTTACTTTGACTACGTAACTGATGTGGGGAAAATATTCCTCCTTTTGTGTGGGGGCTGCTATTCTGTACAGGAGATCCAGATATCACGAGACTATAGTCCTCAAATTCACTGAAATTTGTAACAGAAGAAAGCGAGTCTGATTTCTGACAAGTCTGGACAGTTTTTGGAACTCTTTTCCGTTTTCCTCCATATCCGCATTTTTCTGAGACCTGTTCATTGTAGTTCCTATCTTTCAGGGCCCTCCTGGGACGACTCGATCGAAACAGACTGTCACTACCCGTGCTGGAGCAACTATCCTGTAAATTAAAAGTTGACCTCTTAAAATACTTTGAATATGTCCACCATCAAAATGTGAGACCTACATCTTTGTAACAACCAATGAACCAAACTAAAAAGCCATGTAACCTAAAAAGCCTTTCTCCATTCATAAAAGCAGAGTGGACTAAATAAGCAATAACAACCTCTTTTGCAAATTGCAATGCAGCTCAGAATCAGCATGCAGTGTTCGAAATTGGTTTAAAACTTGGTATAGGCCACAGGTCTATGCCAAAACAAGATGACATAGACCTCATCGAATTGGTATACACTGCAACATTGAAAAAAAGATAACACAACTTTAAGCATGTTATTTTAATTACTTCTAATGTACTTAAAAAGCATATTTGCTTTCCATTCCAAAACAATGTCCTCCTTCTCTTAATGTTTGTCAGATATCGACTTCTGGGATAACTTTAAACCTAGAAAATTGGCAAAGACAATTTGGTCTATCTCATTTACAATTGGCATAGACCAGTGTCATTTGACATAAGACTCGGTCTATCGGTATATGGTTAATTTCGAACACTGACCATGCATCATTGAGGAAAACACTAACCAGATAAACATAGTTAAAAGTGGATTGAAATTCATTTTAGAAACTGCAGTTTTCGCAGACTCATTACTCACTCTATGTGATGTAATTAGCTAGATGGGTTGAAATTGAACTAAATAAAGAAACAATGTTGCCTTTGGTAATACACATGTAATCTATTATAGACCTCCTACATATGTACTACTTTCTGTTGGAATATGTTTAAATTTACCATTAATTGAGCATCATAATTCATCAATACTAATATGTTGTACGGTGTGACCGTTGAGACGAGCAAAGCCCATTAACATCTTGCAACACGACTTTTATCTGCCTCTTCGTTTAACGCGGGAAATATAACGCGCTTGATGTAAACAGTCACAAATTGTGACGTCCTATTAGCTGCAATTTTTTCTTCTTCTTCTTCTCTCGAACCAAGCAAAAACAAAATGTTTGAAGCTATGAGAAAGCTTGTCTGGAATTTAAAAACGTTTATGGTACTTTCTAAACAATCTAATTATTTTAATTACGGGTTTGTCAATGAGGTATACTGCAGTGACGGCAACATTTTTTCGGAAGCATTATGGGTGACACTCATCTTTTTTCAACTGATGAAGAGCAAATCACGTGACTCATATGTGTAATCATTGGAGCGAGCTCGCTATAAGTGTAAAATCTAAGAGGATTGAAAATCAACTTAGAAATTTATTGGAATTTCAATCCCATATTTCCAAATCATCCGCGCTGAAAAATGTTCCTGCTTGTATGGCGATATACCTAGTAATTCAATATGTTCTAGAGATTCAGTGCTGAGTAAGTATCTGCCCACTGCATTAAATGACATGTTTTGATTCTATTGCATGAAAATCACTAATGCTGTATATTTAATAGGTCTAAATTTGTGTTACTTCTCCTACAAATGGTGCATAACAAATATAAGAATTACTTCATCTAGTCATAAAAAATGTGAGGCCTATTTTGTTTTTACAGAAGTCATAGTGTATTTTCTCCCCCAGAAATTTTATGATTTTTTGACAGTAGGTTGGAAAACAGGAAATGTGCACGCACAAAGGAAATTAGACTCAGTTACATGAATACACCATCTTTAAAGATATAAATAGAAAGGCTCAGACTTGACTGCCACTTGATATGACAGTTTGAAATTCTATATCTCTTCACTCACTTACCCCATCAGATGCAAGTCTTTTCCTCAGCACTCGCCTGTTGTGTACCTTCCCAGCATTCTCCTTGTTCTTTCCTCTCATGGTTTTCTTCGAGCTACATACAGATCAGACAAAAATTTATCTAGATATGAAATCTAATATTTTCATAATAGGTTGTTGATGATAAATCAATTGATTTTTTTCCCCCGCTGCTTTTTTTAATTAGTGTCTACAATCTATAAACAGTTACTATGGTAACTACTACAGACATAAAACATAAAAGTGGTTTCTCTATACCAGTATCTGATACTTCTGACCCTAAAATCTGAAGTATAGTAACAGACTTAAAATCCAGCACATTTTGAAGAGTTATTTCCCTTTGCTTGGTAAAGCTGGGGTCAGTCATTGTACATCACTATTCTCCATATAAAATCACCATAAATATTCAGGGAAACGTTCAGAGAATGAAAACAACAGACATATTTTTATCCTGTTATATGTTGCCCCATAAGCAGGTAATATAAAAACTAGAGCAAACTCTTACAAAGAAAATGTTTGATAGCATTGAATATTTACAGTTTTGTTAGAAATGAGAAAAACTTAAGGTTACATTGCAGGGTGTGACATTTACTTTTTCGAGCACTAGACCAGTCAGGCTACTTCAAATGATTTTTAATAGACCTGACCTTACATCCACAAGCCCTGACCAACTTTACATTAAACTGTAATTAAATTTTGAAAAAAAGTCTTCAGTCTCGTCATTCAATTTGATGCTTTTCAAAAACATTTTCTGTTTCTTTAAGTTCTACCCGGTACGAAAATTCTTTAGTCCATTAAGAATAAAATGACCTCAACCGGTTTTTTAAATTTCTATTTCATAAGCCCGCTTTGTTTCTTCCCAACCTTTTCCTTTTTTTTCTTGGGACATCTTTCCTGAGGATGAGAAGTCGTATTTGAGTATAGAATAGAGACATTCCCGCATATGTCAACACCACAAAATGGATGTTTATAATTTAATTTATTGATTTGATAAACATATTTTCTTCTATTTATTTCAGAAAAACTGTGTTTTTTAAAAAATGAAAATGAATTCAATTAATATCTATCTGAAACATAACTTTACACACATCATCAAGTAGATGTTGTAAAACATCACTCCCAACTGCGACTTATTATTAGAACTAAAAATAGCTCGATAATCTCATCACGCGATGCAAAATTGCTCACAAACTCTTTACAGTTAAGAGAAAAACATCTTATGCTTTAAAGTTTCTTGTTTATTTTTTCAACACGACCAGTCGGACTAGTAAATCGACATTGTACCCGACCGGACCTATCATTTAGTACTCGGTCGGTCGGACGTGCCTTAGTGTCAAACCCTGCATTGAAAAAAGGAAGAGCTCTTTTAACAATGTGCAAGTCATCTAAATCTAATTGAATTTATCTATTCAATATATCAGAGAGATGGTTATACAACCTTCTAGTTACTTGTCCAGCAAACAGGCTATTGTTTGTCGAGTTCTGATCTGAGGAATCCAAACTGCCATTATCACTGCTACTGAACAGCCCAGTTCCAAAGTCTGCTTGCTTCTCCTCATCCCGAATCCAAATGTCTGCAGTTATTACTCTTTGTCTGTGTCGACCATAGGTCTTAATGGTGTTGTTCTTACTTCGACTCATCTTTCCTGAAAATAACATTCAAGAGTTTGTAATTCAGTCAGCGGACTAGATTTTTCAGGTTATTCTCAGTATGCATGTAATTCTGATTGTTAACATCAAAGTGTGAATGATGGAGTATTCATAGGGAACTGCATCATCCAACAAACTTCCTAAACATCCCAATACCAGTGTTTCTACTACTTGAAGCATGGGTCAATCTAATTGAATATTAAAACTTAAGATATCAATGATTGATTGATTGAATATTGTTTAAGTAATGTCCCTCTTGAGAATATTTCACTCATATGGAGACGTAACCACCACTGGTGAAGGGCTGAAAATTTTCGGCCTATGCTCGATGCTTATGGCCTTTGAGCAGGGAGGGATCTTTATTGTGCCACACCTACTGTGACACAGAACCTTGGTTTTTGCAGTCTCATCTGAAGGAACGCCCAACAAAAAGGGGTACTGAGGACCTAATCTAACCCGGATCCCAACAAGATAAAGATATCAATGTAATAACAATAATTTTTCATATCTAATAAATGGATGGTAAGTTTTCTTTTTAATATGGTGTCATATTGAAAATTTTATTAAACAAACATAATCCACTATAGGATTAGATTACAAAATTTGGTTTACTGCTCGATTTATTTCACCTCTATGAGAAAATCATGTTTTATCAAAATAGTTTTAAATGAAGTCATATAATTTGCATACAAATCTCTTGGTAAAAAGTTACATAAACTTTCTCTTTATGAAAATGTGAAAATAAAATTAATCATTTACCACAATTTTTTAGAAAATTAGATTTCTCTTATTTTTACAAAGGCCCGTCCGCGAAGCAAGGCTCTAAAGGTAATACGTATGTATAAGAAAAAATGAGAAAATCAGCAGATGAATAATCTCTACATACGTTCTCTGAAAATGTTGTGATCCATATGGGCGCTGCCCTTTTATTTTGTTCAGTAGTTGCTTCTACAGTTATTCGTGTTTTAATTTTGAATGCCAAAAATACAAGACGGACGTGCAGTTAGTAATTCAAACACTTAAATTGGTTTGTTAAGAACGAATGGTATAATTATTATTGTTACAGGTTTTAGTCAATCATCAGATAGAAAAACAGTAATACGACTAAATAGATGAACGAGTACAAATTATACGATATATTTACTCTGAATTTCTTACTACTTTAAATTTGTTGGCTAATTTTGTTTAGTTTTAACTGTCTTTTAAATTTCGAACGGGATGGATTGTTGTTGTTTATAATTGTTTGATTTGAAAGAGAGAAAAAAGTTGTGGCTAAATGTGACATCACAATGCACTGTTTACATTGGCTGGCGTTATATTCTACACAATAAATGAATAGGCGGATCCTATGGTTATCCTTATATATCCCCCCTTTCATATTTAGATGCTACTGGGCATTTAGCGCAAGGTGAATTTCATAAATAATATATAATTTAAAGTGTATTTTAATTTACCGTACCTAATCTAATTATGAATGTCAATGACCATTTCAAGCTTCGCTCAGTCCAACGGTCAGATCGTATATCCATATTATGTTACATTTAACTAATAAAAAAATAATGAAATCTTATCTTTCAATCAATTTCCAAAATTTTTATGGCATCTTTCAATTTCATGATGGTGCAAAAGCAAAAATGCTGGTTATAAAGATGCATCATCAGGTTTTCATCAATTTATTGTATCATCAACATGGGATGAAAAAATGAAGTAAATTGATTAACTTGTAAAACACAACAGTTACGTTTGAAAAAAGTATTTATGGTTTTGAAAATGCTGTTGAAAACTGACCGGAATACAGGTAATGGACAAGACAGGATTTTGTAGTGACAGTAACAATGTTAGGAAGGATACCAAGAGAATGTAAAGGAAAAAAGCATCATTAAAAACTCTAATGGATCTTTTCAAATTTCAACTGGTAACGTTGATATGGTTGAAATTTTGTCAATTGGCGAGACATTCCTGGGGGTATCAAACCTTCCAGAACGTAAACCAGAAGAAATTGAACAATGCAAGGGTTACTTCAAACGAAAAGAAAGTGTCTGTTTTTACCGAAGTGGAAAGAAGGGGAGAATATGGCTCGAGGAGCAGGGTTGGGCGGTCAAAACCGCCGCCGGTTTTAACCGTCCCGGTCAATACGCCCCAAGAGGTCAATTCTGGTCAGTAATGGTTAATTGTGATTTAAACTGTCCATTTTCCTATTTTGTACATTTCTTGCAAAGATAAAGATAAATTAAGTCTTTTCATTATTTGGATCAATTGTTGATTAATAATCAAATGTAATTTCATAAGTTTAAAATATTTGGTTTGCTGAAACTGACCGAAATATCTTCAGTACCAACCAGAGGGTCACAGTTCTATAGCATAGCTTGACGATTGGAGACAGACCTTTCACTACATGTACCTGGACAGATTAAGAATAAAAGGTAGCTGGACATTACCTGAGCACAGGAAGCAGAGTTGACAGGTGTTAATAAGCATAGGCTGGGACCAGAGATGACCAGTGTGACTGTTATTGTTATGAAAACATCACCAACACACACCCTCAAATATTTATTCAACAGTTAAAATGAAGATTGATGAAACAATATTTATATAGGTAGTTCTTATTAAACTAAGGAATTTGAACAGAAACTTTTACATCTTCCCTAATTCAACAGAGTCATTTGTACATTATTTATTTAATATTATGACTTATAAGTATATTATAAACTGATAGTGCATGTTATGAATTACAGTATTTACCATAATGGTCACTTAAAACATTTAAAATAAATAACACAGACTATAATGACAAAATAATCTTCAATTGACCAGTATTGACCACCGGCCTGGTCAATACTCATATTGACCACTTTTTTGCCAACCCTGTGACGAGGAGGGCGAAATGGGGATGACATGAACTAATCTCGGCTTGGCTGAATATTTGGACTGACGCCTAGGCGTCAGTCCAAATATTCAGTCAAGCCGAAATTAGACATGAACATGTGCTGTGTGTACAAAACATGACACGAAAGGTCCAATCGTTATGACAGCTTGCCCGAGTTATAAACTCGACAGCATTGTAAAGCTGAGAAATTTTGAAATCGCATAAAAAGTTTGAAAAAGCATGTGTTAAAAGTCAGACGCCGCGAAGATCATTATATAAGTCCATGAATGCTGATATTTTTGCTACTGGTTGACGAAATGCAAGTGGAAATTAGAGAGATAGAGAGGTGTTTGAAAGAATTGTGGAAATGGAAACAGAATTTGAATATTGATATTTTAATTTTTTTTAAATAAATTGCAATGTGATCTGATGTTTCTTTTTCTTTTAAAAAAATCATATTCAATTTCATATACATGTCAGTGTGGGCTACTAAAATTTCTTGTGGGCTAAAATGATTTCTTATGCAGGGGCCCACTTGGCCCCTAAGGTATTCAGTCGAAGTTGGAACCCTGAGTATTGCTATGAAACAGATATGTTGAATTGTAAAATAAGAAAGTGAAATGCTTTAGTAAACTTAGTTCCTATTTTGTGTTTCACCTGTATCGCTTCCTTGAATACTTGAAGAGTATGAGGTCGAGATGTTCAGATTCTCATTACAACTCTATTACTGCTTTACTTCCTCATTACACATTACATAGTTTTTTGACATATTTCGATCATCCTCGTGCCAAGTAAAACTCATGAAATTGTTTTCTATCCATTCAAATATGGCGGTGCTGTTATGTTACGCGAATTGTGATTGGTTGAATGGGAAAGTAAAAAAGAAAATCGTAATTAAAGGCACAAAGAATCTCCGGAAAGTTACTCAATATACATCAAAAGTATATATACTCGCAAAAAACTTTCAGCTATATATTTCTTAAAAGTCGAAATAGGGGTATTTATTATTAACAAATAACTCGCCGATAAAATGAATATTCCGGGGAAACTTGCGGAATTTGTTCTACAGTTTACTGACTATTTTGAGTTACATAAAGGATTTCATGTCAATATTATAGGAGCTCCGTGGCACTACCTCATTGCATCGTTGGTGTGTATAAATATATTTATGTAAGTACAACCAGTTGGTGTATACAAGGCTAGCTACAAGGCTAAGGTTAACAATCTATTTTAAAATGTGTGTGATTAGAGTTATCTTTCATAACGAACCAGTGATTTTTGGAGTGGATCAATGATTAACAGGCATGTACATGTATTTTGTATGGTTACCAATATTAATTCTTTTAACGCACGCAATTTTTGGTCAATGTCACTACAGTGGAGTAA